>NW_027176218.1:4906165-5011165 GCF_023055335.1 Clinocottus analis | reverse complement strand
CCACACTTAATTATCATAAGTTGGGTTTGAGGTTCACACATGTATCTTTATGCAAATGTGAAACATTTGTCTTTGCCTTTTTCGCTGCTAACAATGTAATAATATGACATACATTTTTCTTCCATTGGGAGTCCAGATGGCATGTGTGAAGCCCCTGAAGACTTTGAAATGTGTTCTGACGTTGATTACGGGGGTTGCATCCTCTCTGAAATGTAATCTTTTAGCAAAAGAAATAGCAAACAAACGCGATAAAAGTGAAATAAGGAAATACATATGTTTCCACATCTGAACAGAACAAAGGCTTCTATCTGACTGTATCCTCTCATTCACCCACTCACCCAAAATCATATTGAACAGTTTTCCAGCCGAGAGTATAACTGATTAATAACACCAACAGCAACCATCTAATTACATTCTCCGGCTCAAAATAAGCAGCGTGTAGTCACTCGGTGCACAGAAGAGTCTCGCTTTCTGATCTGCAGTTCAAAAAGCGCTGCATTCGTTTGGTTTCTCTGGTCTGTCATCGTGACTTCTAACTCCCAAGAGTTCACAACAAGTTCCCGAGCCCTGGGCTTGTCTCTGTGTGCGTGTACGGTATGTGTGTGTGTCTCACTTGTGTGCTCTAATTTGCCTTGTCTTCTATGTGCTAGTTGGAAATAGATGAAAAAGAGAGGGAGAGTACGTGCGTACAGTATGCGCGCGTGCATGTGTTTACAGCTGTGGGTGGGTGAGGATACATAAGTGTGTGCGCGTGTGTCTTTATTAATGTGTCTGTGTGCGAGAGAGCGAGGCTGGCGGAGGCAGGTTTCTTGATGAAAAACGTTGCGTTTCCTTTGATGGCGGCATCGCTTCCGTATCAGATTCCACCAAACAGATGATAATCTAGCAAATGCATGTGGAGCAACACACACACACACACACACACACACACACTGTCCCTACTCATCAGCGGTAAGGTCTAGCTCTCCCTCCATGTGGCCAATGCTGTAACCATTAGACGCCAGAGGCAGAAAGCCAGCTCACACTTTGTGCCATTAGACTGTCGATGGTAGTATCAGTAGCCCGCTCCATGTTGATCCATGCGTCCCGAGCCCTCTGGGCGTACTGTTACACTTCTGCAGCAGCCGCACAAGTCCAAACTCTTTGCTTGTTTGGCGCTGATAAAACAGCCCATTAAATGTTTTTCACAAAATCTAAACGTCAATATCTTGGGGAGGTGCATTTATTTTCCTCCTCGGTGTGTGTACGTTGCTTTGAGCGCTGTTGCTGTGTTATTTTTTTTGGGGAGAGGGAGGGGGGTGGGGGGGTGGTGGTGTGTTTTTTCTTCTTCTTTTCATTGGCATCAGAAAAGCGTTTTCCCTCCTTGTGTGTAGTTACTGAAATGAGAGGCTGAAGAAATAATCCAATAAACGAACAAGCTGTTGAAATTCAGAAACAGGTTCACCCAGTAGCTGCTTTGAATATTAAGGCGCGATTTGTGCGCGTGTTGCGTGTGCGTGTGTGTGTGTGTGTGTGTGTGTGAGTGTGTGTGCATGTTAACACTTGGGGAAGAAAAATGACATTGATTCAGGCTCCTCAGAGGCTTTTGTAGTATTGACCCAGCTGAAACTGTCCCATCACACATGAATAGGGGAACGTAATACTTGGGGAAATCAGAAAGTTGGGTCCATTGTGCAAAATACAGCGTTTATGCTTATTGTTCATTTTAATCATGGATGGCTTCTTATGATTCTTTTCAATCAGTTCTTACAGATTGTATTTCAGGAGGAAGGTCACAAGACTTTTCCTGAGGGTGATGTTCATCAAGAGAAAACACAGAACAACCATAATATTGACATATTGGCGTTTAAATCTTTATGCGTGACCCCACCCTCTGCCAATTATCATTAGTTAGTGTCTGACCTCTGATCAGAGCAGCTTTTCCACCACCCTCCTCTTCGACCTGTGTTTACCCTCCAGTTGATCAGTGTGATGTGTGACTGTAATGAGAATGATGTTGATCACCTTCACAGACATCACATGGCTTCAACAAGAAATATTGACTGCTGCTGCTGCTGCTGCTGGCGACTCGATACCAGAAATGGATCCAAACCTGCACTGACTTGTGAACAATATATAAATCTTCAGAGTTAATCAGCAGAGGAGAAATACAGTAATACCCACTATGAGAAGAGAAGCTCTGTGTGTCTTTGTACAAAGCATATATCATTTCTATCTGATGTTATATAATGTGGAAACACTTTGTATCAAACAAGTTATTGTCATTTGAGAGCAGTAGAATAAATAGATCAATTTCAGACTATTTTGCCTGCAAACACACACACACACACACACACACACACAGATTTAGATGTAATATGTGTTCTAACTCCTCATTTAGAGCATCTCACAAGACGTTATCATGAGCTTAAACTCTCTCAGTTACATGTGTACAGCATGTGTTCACCTCCAAGGGGCATAGAACAATATTCAATTGTATATAACGTGACTCCAGTGCTATTCATAAAATCACAAAACAGTAGAATCAGAGTTGAGTAAGCGTCACGCCCTCGAGGCCAAAGCATTCGCGACTAAGTGCGCTCAACAACATCCACATGAAGCCATTTGTCCGACTGACCTCCCCGACTGAGGTGTTGGAGGAAGAGAGCAGATTCGATTGACAGCGGAGACGCTCGGGGAGTGGACGAAGGGTTAAACGTCGGTGTCGGACACTGGCTGTTGATTACAGAGCCGGAGGTGCGGCAGAGCCTCTGTCACTTAAGCTGAGCCGAGCAACGTAGAGGAAAAAGCTTTTATCACCAGATAAAAGGAGCATGTCAAGGTAACGGCCTTTTAATGCATCTACAGCGGCAGCAAGAAGTGCTAATGCAGCTGGGCACGCAACCTCTGGATGAGCAATACAAAGGCTCGCATTAGTCTTTTAATTACATGAACGTGATAAGAAATGTCTTTAGTCTGGTGTCAGACTGTTCTTCTTGGCTGGATCGACAATGGAAAATGCTTCTTAGGTCAATTGTGATCTTTGTGAAGAGGAATAAAATAACCAAATAGCCTAATATTCACTCTTTTTAAGCTCGGTTTAGTCTTCCCCTGAGGGGACGATCTGGCTGCTAAAAAGCTCCACTTTGTTCACCAGCTAGTCACTAAACTGATCTGTCGGCTGTTTGGTGGCGAGCGAGTGTTTTCACAGGAAACAGAAAACCATGTTACAGCGGCTCGAGTGAACATAAACAGTAAAGCTGTAGGTCGGAGCAAACAATGTGCTGAAATTTGACATGCAGCTCCGTAAAGTGTAGCTTTTGATTGAGATGTTTTTGCCATATTCACATTATGGTGTGAAGGATTTACTTAAATAACTTAAAAATGCACATAAAACCAAAATATTGTCGCTGTTTATGTAACATTCCTTTAAAGAAACAACCCTCCAAAAGCATCTGATAGACTACCACAGTATAAATGGAGATTAGGCATCTGAGACATTAGTATAGTCACAGGGCAAATCTCAGGGCTTCGTCATCCTCAAAACAGTGAATTGAAGTATTTTTCTCCTTCAACTGGTGATGGACGTCACCGTTAAACAGAAGACACAGAGATGCTGGCGTTGGTACGAGGGAGGAAAAAGCATTAATGTGGATAAAAGCTGTGTGTGTCTGTGGGAGATGCTGCTTCACACACTGTAGTGAAATGGCACACATCAGAAAATCCTCATTACAGGCATTGTAAACTCAACTGGTGTGCATGTGTGTGTGTGTGTGTGTGTGTGTGTGTGTGTGTGTGTGTGTGTGTGTGTGTGTGTGTGTGTGTGTGTGAACATTTCTCTATATTGCAGCAAACATATATGTGTTCATTATGCTGACAGAGATAATGTTATTTAAAGACTCACTATAATCCGTGAGTCATTATGGGCTCAAATGAATCCAAAAAAAAAAAAATGACAGACTATAATCCCTCGCTCCAATAATGACTAATAATTTAAATAGACACAGTAATCACGTCCACATATTATCAGCTGATACCAGCAGGTAACTCTGCTATTGTCCAGTTTGATAATAAAAAGAAAATGTCATTCCAGTCACATAAATCGACTTAATTGGACCTTTTTAGAGGATACTTCAGGGTATTTAGCACACATTTATAATATTAGAGCGCATAGTTGAACTCACTGGCATTCAGGGAGCCTTTCAGTACATAATAGGAAATTATTATTCAAAAGTGATGTGCCAGAATTATGCGAACTTGAGTTGAGTTCACTCTCCACGGGTCAAAATCAGGACAGCCTCATTAATGAGGTGGCGTCCCACCACGACGGCCAGTCAACCAACACTTCCAGTAATGATCGCTGGAGCGGCCTACAAACGGTTCCTCGCGTTTTAAGGTTTTTCTCACAGGCCATATAAACAGGCTGCCAAAACACCATTAGCGTTTGGACGTGGAGCGGTGCGGGGTATTATCCGCTCTCATCGGAGGTAATCTTTGGCAGTACAGTGGGGTCACCGCACTCGGTGACCCCTTGGACCCCCAAGGTGTGAGAGAGCTCTCCCGGTCTCAGCAGGACATCTGTCACAGCTATTTCTAGGCTATACGGTAAGCTGCGAGGGGTTTGGTCTGAGGTGTTAAACCTCTTAGGGCTGACTATTGTTCAGGAGGGTTATCTGAGGGGAGACTCGCACCCATACTCTGCGCAGTGAGCCACTTTTGGATCCGACACACTCGTAAATGTCACCGTGGATTACTATTTCTATTGATATGTTCAGGGAGTGTCGGTTGACATGAGCAGCCACCTTAAAGGAACAGGGTCATCAAATGACAAGCGTAGTGTGATAAGTTACATCTTGTAGGTACATATCGCTAGTCAATTTTTCCAGTCTTTACATATAAATGCCACTTATACAGTTGGGTCCATTTGTTCTTTGTTGGAAAGCTTGCCTGCAGCCTTTTCTCTGAGTATATTAAAAGAGATATTCCCTCTGTGCCATACATCTATGCACAGGTACGATGTGGCTTCTAATCCAAGAATGTTCTTCAGGAATTTCTTCCAATATGAAAAAAAGAAGGCAAAAACCCTTTTTGTATAAATTTCCGTCACAAAAAGTAGGATTTATTATACATACACTGTCGTGCTGGGTACACGTGTGACCATATCAAACACAAACAAATTAACACAGATTCCCTCACTGTTGTGTTTGAGCAACAGTTTTGTCATGCATTGTTGTCACAGATCAGGATTGTCTCTTTCTTCATTTTCTAAATTCCCAAAAGGCTATTTGTCCTGAAGCTATTGGAGCTATTTTGAATCCGGGGTCAGACGGAGAACGACGTGGGACGTTTCCAAGAGAGACCAACTGAGCCCAGAGTCGGGCGTGAAAGCAAATCCAAACAAACAATGCTGGCTTGTGTCTGGGAGATAATGTCCTGTCGGTCTGCATCACAGACACCAAATAGTCGTCAGAATGTGTCTCCCGGACCCCGGAGCCAAATCGAGTCCAGTTATTCTCCGTGAGTCACAATCCCGCAACTAAAGAAAACTGAATTTGAGTGCCAAAGCGCCGATGCGTTGACAGGCGAGGTCTCTGTGCAGCCGGCAGGCAGCTCCAACCTTGATGCAGCTGCAGTGGAACGATTCCTGGAAGGCTTTCCGTGGCCTTAAAACTGACTTAACCGCGACAGACACTGTGTTTCAGTGACATTTAGCAGTCGAACTCAACAGCAACCGATCCTCAAAGTCGCTCTAGGATTTGTTCAGGGACAGCGAGCTCTAATGAGTTATTGTTGATTCGTGTTCCTTTCAGCTAATCGATTTAGAGGACAGTAATTTCAGCGCTCGTCAAAAGAGACGGAAGCTAAGCGCTATGGCAGCTTTTGCTGTTCTTTAATAAAAGGTGTTATCCTTTGATGCAGCCTGGATTCATTCACGCTGCAGACCTTATCTGCATTATCTTAAATGGGGCTCCCAAAATGTTCCTCTCCCAACTGACTTTGAGACTTTGATTGTATAATGAATTCAACTGATTAGACTCCAGTAGATGTCTCATTAGGCGTCTTTCCCTCACTGCATGAATATATTTACTGCCAAGCAATACATAATATTCTCATTTGGTCAAGAATAGATGCTCTTCTCTCAGCTGCTGGATGGTGTTGATCTCTGGGGTGTTTCTGACGTGTTGTAATTACCCCTTTCACTCTCTATATGTGGTTAAAGCTCGAGGAATTGGTGTCAGGTTTATTTTCCCATCACCTCCATAGTTTTGATACCAGTTGCTCACGCGAGCTGAAAACAGGCTTGTGGAGCTGAAGCTCTGGGAGGTTTATCTCCAGATGAATGCTGATATTGCATTCTGCAGACATATCAACGAAAAGTCCCAAACAATGAGGTATTAAGGAATAAAATGAAGTTCATCAGAGTTATTATTCTGGTTTGATTCAGGCAAATAGATTTATTATTCAAAAAGAGGCCTTTTTGATGCAAATAGATAATGAAATGAGGGTGTGTGAGACAAAATGAAGCAGGAGGCCGGATGGTTTCCATCAATATGACAGCTCTCAGCAGGTAGAAACTCAGCCAGCCAGCGGCAGATGTAGCTTTGATTACAGCTCTTCTCTCGTCTTCAGCTTGCGTTAAGCTAACAAACCATTGTCAAGTGAAAAACAGAAACAGACCACCCATGCATGAAGGCGGCCGCATGCACAATAGCTGGGCCCAGTATGTTGCCTTCTTGTTCAAACTCTCCACAACAAGCTCCACGGCAACGCTGCTGGGCTCTTCTCCCTTTCAGATGGACTGTATTCATTTCCTGTACACTGCATTGTGGGCGTTAATTAACAGACGTCCCATTCCTCATCATGTCTCCCGTGACGTAAGCGTCTCCCAAGCAACATCAAGCCACCAGACCAAAACATGTTGCTGCCTCTGGGCTTTATTTAGACTATTTGATCTGGGATATTTATTCAGGTGGATGATTATATAAACCAAAGAAGAACTTCTGTTCATCCGTCATATTTATGTGTAGCTCTGCAGCTCTCAGCTCCCAGTGATACAGCGCAAATGAATGAGCAGTTATTACCCTGACGGTGCTTCATCAGTGTAATGGAAAGATACCCGGCTGTGTCGGTTTGGAGCAAATAAAAGCTTGAAGAAAAAGGAGGAAATGCGTAGTATATGTTCCCCCGAATTAATAAACATTGCTGTTGTTGTCTAAAATGTTTAGATTTGGACTATTTAGATCAATTAATTTACAATAAGATACATTTAAATCTAATATTAAATATGTCCTGTGACTCAGCCTTTCCTTTTCCCTAGTAAAAAAAAAAAAGGGAGTTTTTTAAAAAAGCTTTCAGAGCAATAAAACTAAATGTAAGTTCATGGGATTACATTTCCTTCTGACAGACTGTCTTTATTACGTACAATAAATTCAATTGAAATCACGCAGCCCAGCATCATATTAAATTATACAGAATATATGTTCTTTACAGCAAGGTATAAACTTAACAGTAAATAATATTCCACAGACATTTAGTGTAAGTTAAATTGCTTTTGACTCGCAGTCAACTTCTTTGGTGGATTCTTATCAGTTCCAGCTGTCGAAAAAGATTTCCCCGTCAAGAGTTTAGTCAGTTGTGGGAGGAAAAACATCTTGCAGGGTTCTGTTAGAGATTTAGTTTTCCCACAAGTGTGCATGGTTTATGTTTGAATATTTGTTATGAGGACTATAGACTGCTAATACAGGAAATACAAATCTTACGAAGTTTTGGTGTTTCAGCCCTCATGTTACGTTTTATCAAAATCATCCCAATGAGTTCAACGTAGCGACGCACACAGGTTTAAAATGTGTGAATCCTCCTGGATGTGAGCAGATATCGTGACTTTAACTATCTTAAGCGCATCATTACAGACATTTTCAGTACATTTCTACCTCTTCGAATCCCGCCTTTCTCTCTCCAGATGTGCTTCAGACCCAGCTGTGAGAGGTGTATAAAATGACCGGGAAAGGTCTTAATATTCATCATTATCCGACATTGTATTTTTGTGTCGATAAAAGCCGCTAGTGGCGTTTACTGTATATACCAGCCATCCACTTAACTGGCGCTCCTAACTCATTGACAATCGCACGCTGCACACAATTCCCCTCTCTGTGCCAGTGACGATCATTAGACCTTAGCTCTGAATCTCCCGACTTGGAGTCACATCCTAATGGAGCGCTGTGGGGCCTCTGAGTGAAGCTCTAATGTCATCAAATGTGAATGAAACCCAATTTATTATGATGACAGTCAAAGGGAGCATCAATTAGACGCAGGCCTCGTTGCTGCAGAATACTGATCGGTACTTGGATGCGAGCCCATCAGCAGACCCAGATATGAGTTGCAGTCACTTAGCTAAAGCAGGCTCATTACCCGTGTGAAGTGGGAGTCTCGTCTCTAAACTGAACTTCACTCCAGATGCTCACACGCTCGTGTGATTTAGGGTGATTGTGAACGCACTTCAACACTGATTAAGACCTGACGTACCCACACAGAGTGGATTTGCGTGCATCGAGGTAGACGCAAACCGTATAAAAGAGGCGGTGTGCATAGTTATCCACCTGCTATCACTCACAGGCACACAAAACAAAAAGGTCATGGAAAGACAAGCCTAAATGTTTCACCTGAAACTAAAGTTGAGCTGCAGAGGAAGAGAGAGAAAATTGTAACGTGGAGTTTGTGCCTTTACAAACTTGAAAGCCCATCAGATAAAAGACACAGCAGGCCCGAAATAAACAAGGAAAGGGTTTTTTTAGAAAGCATACTAAAGTGTCAAAGACTTTGAAGTTAATGTTGGAACTAAACAAAGTTCTGTTCATGCGATGAGATGAGGGCGCTGCACATCAGCGCGTGTAATCTCTAAATAGTCCAAAATCTTCCGCTGCACTTTCCCTCATCAAACCTCTGACAGATTTGGGTCTCCTGCTCTGCTGTGATGAAAAGTGTGCCGTTACCCCGCTGCAGTAATTGGTCACTTGTAATATTTCCTTCTTCTCTCGGGCAACAACACTGACGCTGATGTGGACAAATGAACGATTTCTTTGTGCTTTCGATTACTCCAGGAGTGTGTTAATCTTTCAGATACCCCCCTCCTCCCCCCGCCCCCTCATACAGTAGCAGCCTTTACATTCACTCTGGCAGCAGGGATACTGGGTTGTCATGGTCTTTATGTATATTTTAGTTTGATCCCAGACGTAAACAGCAAGCAGCTCCATCTGTGTTGCACGCCTGCTCAGCTGAGCACTGTGTTCTACTTTCAGTCCCAGGGAGCTCTGCACTGGGCACTACGTTGTGTATTTACAGTACTTGTTCTGCTTCACTACCATCAGGCTCATTACACAAACCCCCTTCGCGTTCGCTTCCTCTTTGCAAACAAGCCCTGCGCCGTGCAGAAGTAGACCTTGCCCTTTTACAGCGCGCCCCGCACAAAGAGCGATGTGACAGTGATGAGGCTCCGTGCGACTGCAGGAATAGCGCCCGCAACGCCATTGTCAGAGACAACGGCAGGAGAAGAGGAATAGGAGTCGGTTTGCAGGGGGGACTTGATAGGATGGGAATCCCTCGTTGTCATCTGACAGTACACCGGAGCTTTCACTCGCAGTATAAAGAGAGGAAAGAAACATACAAAAATGCCACTCTAACAAGCCTCCTGGGACCCTTAGCTGCCTGGCTTTCTGCACACCGAACAGCTTGTCTGATCAAAATGTTTTTAAAGGACTCCAGCAGAAACAGCCTGCTGCGCTCCACGTATACGCATCGTGTCCATACGGTCCACAGCAACGGCTTTTGTGCATCGGTTTTGGTCACGTGCCACTATCAGCCCGTGCTGTTTGGATTACGTAAGAAACATGGCAACAAGTAGGAGCTGGAACAGGTAGAGCGACAGTAAATAACACGGCAACTGACAGGGGACGGGATTCTCCAAAGTCTTTCAGCATCTTTAGTTTCCTCCAATACATCTGTTTATCCACGGAGGCTCGATTTAACAGGCAGGTTTTTTTTTCAGTAATGCTTGTCTTCACAACATATTTATAACCATAGCCCTATATATGTATATAGGTCTGTGTGTCAGTATGTGCAATGCCCAAGCGGATACGTTGGCACGTTTGATCATGTGACGATTCCTAAATCTCTTGAAGGCCATTTGTTAAACGGTGTTGCGCTCAACAATCTACAGTAATTATTCAGTCTCTACAGTGAGGTCAGTCTCTAATTTGGAAGTCAGCCTCGCCCAACGTTTTCTGAACCTGTCAAGCGGTCAGCCCAGCCTGTTTTCTGCATGGATCAGCCGTGTGTGCAAAGGTGTGAAAATTGTCAAGTGCTTCTTCCTTCTCTACATTCTTCACAGCCTACATGAAGCTCACTGATCAAGTCTATATTGGCAGCTATAAAGGCTGTGGTTTAAAAAAAAAAGAAGAGATGTTACCATCCCATGTTTTCCTGTCCTGTCTCTGTAACAAACAAATACAAATATATACAAATATATGTTGTGAGTTGTACATGCGCCGTACCGATCGGGCAGGATATAAAGATAGCAAGTAACACATATTGTTGTCCTTGTGCAGCAAAAATGAGCTGATAAGTTGATCAGTGACTGATCTAAAAAAGAAAATTCCCACACCCCATAACAGATGCAGTGAATGTGGCCACCTGTGTGCGACCTGTTGACACTATGTAGCTCGTAGCTGATCTATTTTATCATCTCATGTGACTTTACATTTCTGACCTGGTTATTGAAGAGTGAAATTTTTTTTAAAAAAAGCCTTAAAAGGAAATATTCCACCAAGAGTTTCGCCAAAACAGCTTGCAAAACGATGCAATGACGCAACATTGAACTGGATGTGATCCGCCATTAAATTCTTTCTCATCACAAGAAAAAGTAGAACATTGATGCTGTTTTACACTTGTTGTTGTTGTTGCTTCTCATATGTGCTTTCTATTCAGCTGTCAGCTGCTGTCAGCCTCTCAATTATTCAGGGATTTTTTTTTTGTTACACTTTTCATGTAGTTTCTACAGAGAATAACTTTTTTTTTCTTGCACAAGCTTGCCGCTTAATCCCTCGGGGGTCTTGGAGTCAAAGGCAGATTTTGGTACATTACTTGATTTTATGCTTTGACTAGCGAATACCATATTTCACAAAGCGTTTTTACACATTACTTGGTATAAAACGTGTGTAGATTGCTGGCTTTGATGACTTTGAATTCAGCAACCCTGAAATTGAGACCATCCATTATCACCCGGCTCATGCTGGGTGCCTCTGTCACACGTGGCTGCTACTGATAAGCGCTTCAAAGTCACATTACCTTTGTTAAACCACTGCTAAATGCAAATAGTTCAATGACAGAGTTTGTAATAAATTACCATAAACATCACCTTTAGCTTATTCATGGGCCGTTTATCTGCCATTACCTGCGGTACTAATAAAGGAATACATTTGCCAAAGAACAGGAGGAATAAGCATGGCTAAGCACAATGTGCTGCCACCCCATTAATCTCCTTTAGCATCAGTGGACGGATGACACAAGTTTGAGTGCTAACTTTACAGTGACAGAAGAAGAGTTCACGAACCTTCACGACGCACCTTTTTTTTAAAGAAAACTGCTCCGTCAGCAGTTCTGCAATCAAAACTCTGTAAACTGTGCTGAAGGAGCAAGTTCCCTCGAACTCATTAAATATTTGATCAAAACAACACTTAGTTTAAGAACACCAGCATTTAGTGCACTTGTAGCGTTTTAACTTTCCCTGCAAAGCGTAGTTATGTAATCAGATATCTGCTGGATGGTGTTTTTTTATTATTTATCTGGGCTCTTAATTGGAGAAACTGATGAATTAAAACAATTTCGGTTAAACATTTGCGAGATAAATATATGTATTAGCTCAGTCTTTACTCATTTAGGTTGCTGATATAATGCATCAGTAAGCACTATGTGTTCTTGCAGGGAAATTGCGCCAAAAAGCAGAATATGTGCATAATTAGTATTTGACTCGTTTGTTATGTTTAATTGTATGGTCTTGTATTTCATTCATTTATTATTGGAAACTTAATTAGGCAGATTACATTTTTTTTGCATGTTTTTCTCACCTGCTGTGGAGAAGCACTTTCCCTCTAATGAATGCTAAATTGCATACTCATAAATTCCAAACTTATCGAATAATCAAAGTATTTCAGCTCAAAGGCTTATAATTCGATACTTTACTATAATACATAAGAGAAGATATAAGATGGGCCGCGCCCTTCTGACATAACAGCTTCATGTGCAAACATTTCTCCTGTCATAAACAGAAAAACTATCACAATAGGAATTTCGCCCCCCGAGTGCCAATTACAATTTTAATTGATGCCCAAGCCATCTGATTATATAAACCTGAAGACATATTTGGGAAGGCATCATGGGAGCTCACTGCCAGACAAGCTGTCCACACAGTAGGGTGGGAACTTCCTTAAATACCAATCAAATCTCTTAATCTTTCCGCTCTCTGCTTGTCTTGTTCCCATCAGGAGTCCTGACGCCCAGCAGCAGCCATGTGAGAGGATCTGTCAACAAGCAGAGGATGCCCACGCCCAGCTAAAGCAGAGACACCCCCTTCCCTCCATCCCTCCATCCCTCCATCCCTCTCACTCCCTCCCGTCTTTCCACATGAGGACGAGAAGATGACTATCACCAGCCGGCAGTCCTTCAATGTCCTGACGGTCATCTTCCTCTTGCTGTCCACTGCAGGTCTGCAAAGTTTAGTGTGTGCTTATCAGTGAGTCTGCCTGTCTGGACTTTGAAAAGTATTTTTCTTGTGAGCCTCCAGACTCCCCTATAGGAGTTTCAGGGTGTCCTCATATTATATAGGCGTGCTCAAAGTGGTTTCTATAAACTGTGGATGCTCAGAAATGTCGGTCTCAGTCCGCATTAGTGCCGTGAACTAAATACAGGAAGCAACCCCAAAAGACGTAGTTTTTATGACTCGTAGGAGATGGATGTTGACGTCTGATGGCCACAAGTTAAGTCAAAGACGCTCAACATCAAGGGACTAAAACACATTTCTTGCCAAAGTGCACTTGGCAGGAAAAGCTCTGAACCTCAGGGTGCTCTCTAAATGAGGACATGCGGCGCAACACTGTAAAAAAAAACACATTATAACCTCAACAGATACAAAGAGAAGAGTCCAGCCAACACGTATCTCTGAGACAAATACATTATGAGCAAGGAAAAGATGCCAACTCAAGTTTTAAAATGCCAAAATAGAGGATGGATGCAGAAATCCGCTGCCACAGTAACAGGAGCAGGTTGGAATAAATGGAAAACCCATAACAATCAGCAGAGTGACTTTTTACTGCAACTCTTTAAACCCATTGCAATGAACAGTGTACATTTAAAACTAGAATCAACTGCTGTAATAAAGGGACTTTACAGCTCACCTTTAACTTAAGTTTTTATAAAGAATAAATATATTGTTAATCATTTATTTTGATTATTCCTAAAGTACCTACTTTAATCGGTAATGGTACATATAGCCAAGTCTTATTGATAGTAGAGCTATCTGCCCTTTTTTTTGATAAAGAAATAGTTTAAAATGATCATTAAAATGCCCTAAAGTCACATAATCAAATTTGTTTTGTTCAACCAACGGTCAAAGTCAAATGCGATTTAAAAAAAATAGCAGGAAGTTACCCCTGAAAAGCTACAGTACCAGCGAATATTTGACATTTTTGCCTGATAAATGATCAATTCAGTGCCAAAATTGTTTCGTTCTATTGGTAAGATGTTGGCATGTATTGTGTTGTTTCAGAAGAAGGATGACAAACTGTGTGGGAGTAGCCATGAATAAATAAATATGATGTTCGAGCTCCGACTGATGCTGAGATGTTGCTCGTGGTGAGAGAATGGAGGGGTGGGTGGGGGGGCGGCGGCATGGCAGTTTTCAGACCGCAGATTGTAAACATGCTGCGACGCTAAAGCCAAGCTGTTAACTGTATCCTAAATTTTCAAGAGGTGTTAATGAAATTAGGCAGGTGGGTGTGTTTACAACCGTATGGTTTCCAGAACCAGCTGTTGTTCATTTGAGAAGCCGGAGACTTCCCCCTCGTGCTCTTCTCTTTCCAAACCTTTAAGTCGTTAAAGGACTTTATGGTCCACTTCCAATGTCGAGGGCGCCTTGTTTCCTCACTGCAAGTTCATGCACTTACAAACTGCTGCCCCCTTTCATTACATGCACGGTGTTGTGGGATATCACGAGTTGATTCCCGAACCACGGTTCAGTCAATGCAAAGGTCAAATGAAGAATGTTTTATATATAAACCACCCTTCTCTTCTAATCCGGCGGCGCTCCACTGCACACTCCTGTTCTGCTGCGGGTTGTCAGAGGGAAGATGGCCGGCCACACCGAGCTCATTATAACCTGAAAGAGCCGTCTCCTTTCAAATGCTGATCCATCGCTGCCTGAGATTACTGAAAGACTTCTATCGCCCCGCATCATGAGTGGACATTGAACTAAATCACAGCGACAACACTTTTACTGCCAGATTTTGTAGGCCGCACTGATGAAAGGAAACATACGAGATGAAGACAAATCAGTTACAATAGAGCTAATCTGGATGAACTTCACATGAAATGGCCTAATTTAATTCACGCTTAGAAGAAGGAGAATGATGAAGCAAAAGAAATTAAAGGGGCTAATTTATTACAAAATCGCCAAACGATGTGCTAAATCGAGCCAGACTGGTATATCAGCATGGCTGTTTTGCTACCCAAGAATTGCATCAGCGAACAGCATATGTCGTGGTAAAGCAATGCCAAAGATATATTCACGGTTATTTAAGAACACCTTTACTCAGTCTTGCCCATCACAGAGAGCCAACTAGTTTATTTTTCAACTTTAAAACATCGCCTTCAGTACAGATATTGGTCATAATTCTTGGCTGCAAATATTCAGGAGTTGGAAATTTCTCTTTTAGTTTGGTCTTATTTATATTTCTGGTTTCAGACAACTCTGGTGTTGTTTTAAAAGGTGCTGTTTGAGAAGTTTCTATGGTTATATTACATTATTCTGTGATGTGTGGCATGTTTTGTTTGATCTATCTTGTTCTTATGTTGTTTCTCTGCAACTCACCATTATTGTTGCTATTATAAAAGGAGGATTTTCTTTATTACATAATTGGAAAATAAAATGAAATAACAAACAAAAATTTTAGGCAGTTTCAATATAACGACTATTTACTTTACACAGTCTGTCCCCAGGCAAACTAAAGCATTCATTATTACCAGTAATAGAAAGTGAAGATGCTAAAACAAATGTGATACTGAGGAGTTATGAAGGCATTGAGGCATCATAAAGTGTCAGTAATCATATCTGGTCCACTTCTCTGACAAATTGGTGATTTATTATTATCAGACAGAGTCTCAGCTGCCGCTGAAGTATACGGCCAGATTCTACAATGAAAACAATATTGCTTTGTTTCCTTTTTGTGGCAGCAAAGAGGCGCAGATGTATTGTCTCCTAAAGCAGTATGGACTGTCACGCACACGAGCCGATAGATGACGGACAGACACGAGCCGGAGTACGATCAGAATCACGTTTCTTTGCATTGCTAAATAATAAACTCAGTCATCTCGTCAGCTCGTATCACTCCAACTGCCAAAAGGAAGTAGGACTGACATAACAAAATGATGTAACTGGTCTGAGGAGCATGTTTGGTGTTTCCATCCAGAAGCACTCACACTAATGTTTATGTAATGACCTAATACTCAATGTTTCTGGGTGGGTGAGCTTTTGCCATGAACGCCTCTGTTGCTCAAAGTGAAGTTTTCTATTGGATTGTTTTTGCTTGTTTTCTGTTCCTCGTCCTAAACTTTATTAACTCATGAATCTCCAGTCAATATATATATATATATATATATATATATATATATATATATATATATATATATATATATATATATATATCTTTTAAAGGTTCCAAAGAAAACAAAAAATATTACCATTGACTAAGATAATTATTGTATGTGTGAGGCAGGCTTTCATAACTTGGTAAAACTATTATTAACAAATAAATTGATGAATTTTAACCTGTTCTCATTTTATTTTATTACTTTATTTTGTGTGTTTAGTTTATTCCAATTGATGTCTGTAAGTGTGGGACGCTACTATGAAAAAAAAAATCCTCTTAGGGATTAATAAAGTCCATATCTATCTATCTATCTATCTATCTAATTGTTAAAAAAAATAATAATAATAAAAAAATGATCGATCAAATTTAACAGGAATTATAATTCAAGTGTAAATCTTTTTAATGCAGTGAACACTTTGTCAAAAGTTAAACAAGAATGAAAGTTCCAGTATGTAATGTCTAGTAAAACATTGAATTGAATAGATTGGCCCTATCGTCACGATAAACAATCCAGCTTTATAATATCATTATCTGTATGGATGCATCTCCAGTTTGTAGTGTACCTTTAGATAGTTGTCATCAATACGGTTGTTGTCTTTGTCCAGAGTAGGAAGACAAATACAAACTCAAAAGGTCATGAGTCACAGTTCACTGAGTGTGTGTGTGTCTCTCTCTCTGTACTAAAAAAACTAGCTGTCTGACATTTCTCAGTCAATTTAACATGAATTTTGTCTTCCACACATCTGCAGCGCTCTCCGCTCATTACCGAGTGTGTGAACCCTACTCGGACCACAAAGGGGGCTACCACTTCGGCTTTCACTGCCCGCGCCTCACAGACAACAAGACCTACATGTACTGCTGCCACCACAACAACACCCCCTTCAAATACTGCTGCAACGAAACCGAGTTCCAGATGGTCATGCAGGTCAACATCACCACCACCTCAGATGGTTATGCACACAAGTAAGTCAAAACATGCCATGCAATTACACTGACATTTTACCTGATGCACCAGTATTAGGAATTAATCAGATTTCTTCTGGTTTTGACAAATCATAGTTCTACTCACCAGGAGAGTGCCAGCCCCGATAAGGACACTGCACAATGAATCACACAGGGGCTTCTGGGAAAGAAAAAGGCTGCTACTGTGAAAACAGAAATTTCCGTCGGCATTTGGATCCAGATCAAAATACATAATGATGGGCAGTCAGTTATGTTGATGTTGGAGAATAATTGAATCCACGGGTGGATGAGGAGACGGGTCCAGCAGGCACAGACCCGTGAGCCAAAGGGTTAGAGAATGTTTGGCATTTTTGTGCAACGCTTTTTGCTTGAAAAATGATTAAGCGATAAACAAAATAGTATTTTTTCTGTCAATCAACTAATCGTTACAGCTGTAGAGGATATCTACGTATATGCCCTTGTGGTTCAGGAGCAGTGAGCCGAAAGATTGAGCGCTTTATTGATGGCCGGCTCTTCTTCGGGCCGTGATAGAACTTCCCACCAAATGAGACGGGAAGCTGTTTAATAGTTCTTGAGTTGTGCTGCCGGAACAAAAACAAACGGGACCGATGCATAACCTCCGTGGCTCTGTGGAGGTAATTAGGAATAAAAGAGGTTTTGCTGAATCTCGAGCGGAGTTTTATGGGAACGGCTATGGTGGAACAAACAGTTTCAGAGATGACATTTCCTCAGATCAGATGAAAACAGCTGGTTATAGTCTGCTTGCTCACAAACGCTTCGTATCCCTCGACAGTATTGCACTCGTTGACACCATTTGCCTCTTACTCAGAGGGTTTGTTGACATTGATCCACACCTACAGAGGCATTCAAACCCAGAGAAGAGCAGATGCTGGAAGCAGGAGTTGTATTGTGAGTGGGGGACGCCTCCACACAATTGCTCACGAAGGCAGGTGTTAAGTGCTGGCTATTATATCAAGTACCACTATGATACATTGCCATACAGGAGTACAGACGCAAGAATTACAGTACGTTTTAGCATAATTAATAGCAAACTACGCTACACGGACCGATTTACGGCACGGAGTAGTACACATACGCATGACAACACATTTATGCGCCGCAGCATGAACAGGTTTCTGCTGAGTGAGGGACCAAAATGAGCCTCTCTTGTTCAGTGGGAGCTCTCAGCTCTCTGTACTAATGCCCTCCCAGCATGCCTCTGCCCCTGGTGGTTCACACTGCCCTGCAGCAGGTCATGATATTTCATTGTAGCGTCAGATGGCCTCTTTTATCCCGGCTCACTGGGCGATAGGACTGCGGGTCTGATATTTACCACTGTCCAAGCGAGTTAAAGCGGCCATAATTCTGCTCTCTCTTCTCACACTGCAGAGACAAAATGGTAATGATGGTGATATAGTTTGAGATTTACTGCAGGTCGAGGTAAAACTAAAGGCGTTTGTCCTCTGAGGGTTTCACGAGTCAGTGCTCTGTAGCATATAGCTCGCCACGTAGTTACAGAATAGCTGGAATGATGCAGAGCCGGGATAGAAATTACATTCTAGGAAAGCAACTGTAACAAGAAACCTGTGACAGATAATCAATTGCTTGTGCGTTCCTTCTCTGAAGAAGCTGTGTTGCATATTTAACAACATTTGTTTTAGCTCTGTGGTTATGATCGATTCCCTCCGAGCACAGCGCACATGTTGTTGTTTTCTAACCTCCAGGTGGACTCAAGTACAGCCTGTTGCCCCCACAAATTACCCGAGTGGACACACAAACTCAGTTGTCGGTAGATGTCTCAACTGCAGAGGTGAAGGAAGGCGATTGCAGTTCCTGATACAATCAGATTTGAGTGCAGTAGTGGCATTCGCCTGCCTAACAGATGTTCCTTTTACAGCCATTTATGCAGATAGATATCCCAAGGCCACATTGTTTTCAGATATAAGTGGATGCACTTGATCAACTGAACTGGAAGCTCTTGAGCATCACTTTTTTTTGTTTGTAAAGGGGTTCAATCAATGCAGTCAAACAAATTGCAGAGTGTGCCAAAATGACATAAAAGATGGGTCTCCCTCCAAATGAATCTCTATTTTGAGATTGTATTCTGTCTCTCAGTTATAATAATATGTGTTGTGCAATACAATCATCCTAATAGGACTGAATCACTTTCAATGTGCGTGGTATTCCCGGACTAAAAGTCCTCAGCGCCATAGGAACAAAGACATCGCACCCAGATATTTAGTATCCCTGATTTGGCAAAAATATTGCCTCCTAAATTTCTCAAGGAGCTATTTTTTGCTGATTGACCTTGCTGTACTTTTTGGATGTGGGTGTGCAAAACTAAAGTTCAAAAGTGTCACATTAAATCCAGCTGGATCATGTAATACATGAAGAAAATGTATGAGCAAAAAGAGCACCGCTTTTCAGAGGCACCGCGGAGGAACAAATGGATTAAAACGCGCATCGTGCTAATGAAATGTGTTGTAGAATTTAAGAAGCAGCAAATGGAACAGATGGCTTCTTAATAATTTATTTTTCGGTTTATTTAACTAGTTTTTATCTAGGGAGGATTTGATGAACGTCTTGGTCTTGCCACGTGAACAGTAAACATTCACACCTGGCAGCTCCCTCGTAGCTGGGATTTAAGGGGCCTAGCTGAAGGCTATCTGGATGCTAGCTCTGAGCACGCCAGAGTGTTTATCATCATCTTTCTCAGATTACACTGTGCTAATCCTCATCGTCTGTCTCTCACGCAGCAATTACACAGCCCTGGTCGGCGTGTGGATCTACGGCTTCTTCGTCATGGTGCTGCTGGCGCTGGACTTCCTCTACTACTCAGCCATAAACTACGAGCTGTGCCGGGTCTACCTGGAGAAATGGGGTCTGGGTGGACGCTGGCTGAAGAAGGCCCGCAGCCAGTGGCACAGGTCCATGCCAGAGGAGAGCGAAGCCCAGGCTCCCGCCCAGCCCATGGTCCCTAGCCACTACCAGCCCAGACACAGCCTCAGAGGAGAGAGCCACAGCCCCACGCTCCTGCCCTACAACACATCCACCGCATGGTGAGTCACCGTCCGGCAACATGGCGAACTAAGATTTACATGCAGGAAATATGTCAATGGGAGCACTGGCAGCGTTCAAATGATGATTTATACATTACAGGCAGGAAACTGGAGAAGACTGTTGGCATTGAGGATCAGTTCACTGGGCAATCTGATGATGTAAATTTAATTTAAGTGATTATAGTCTAATCCATTTTATTTAGAAAGCCAAATAGGACACCCTCCAAACTTAAAGCCTTCTTAAGGTACAGATACAGTAGACAAACATAAAGCGCCAGACTCCGTTTAAAGGCGACGTTGCTTGTCTGCAACCAGTCACATGGTAACTTAAAGGAACTTAGGTCTTCTTCCTTGTGTGCTTTGATTCATTTGGCATGCAGTTAACGTGCCAGTCATACCTTAGTTTCAATGAAACCTCAACTCCTGTCGTTTGCTCCAGGTGGTTGTCACTGTTTTGATGGGAGGAAGTAATAGTCCTAACGGTCAAACCGGCTTTAAAAGTGACGTAGTTTGATGTAAAAAAGTAAGCTGCAGAATGGCTGTTTGATTAGATTAGCTCATAAAGTTATGTGTTGAAGTTCTTCGGAAGACCTCCAAAAGACCACCAATACAGTAAGATCTGTTACACAACCATGCTGATAATTTCAACATATCATTTTATACGTATTATAGCACAGACTCTTGCTGTTGTTTGGAATAGTGCAACAAATGCGAAGAAATAAGTTCAAGTGTTTTTTCCCCGCATTTCTTTTCCAACACAGGTTCTCTCTGCGTCTTGTTTTCGTGTCTTGTTCTTTCTTTGTACTCAGTGTTTTGTCACGTAGAGAGAGCAACATAGCAGGGAAACACTGTTTCCAACGGGACAAACCAGAACATTTCTGGCATACTTTTCCCAAGTCAACATAGATGAAGCTCAAACATCAGGCTCCCTGTTTACTTGCAATCCTTATTAAGAGTGCAGTGCGCACACAAAGATACACACAGGACACAAACACACGATTACTGCCTACCAATGATATTGCTAAATATGTCCCTGTCAAAGTCAGTATTGCTTAGTACATACATACATTGAGAACATATTATTTCCCAGTGATTAGCATTCACTGGTTTGTGTCTCAACATCAACTTCTTTTTAAAAAGAGAAATTTGGGTTTTCGAGTCCGACCAGCTCATTAGGGAGCTTTTAATATTAATGAATAGAAAGGAACAGAATAATGTGGGATCTGCACTGCCCGCCCGAGGCCCCTGACTCTTATTTAACCTGAACGATTCGACTCTGAGACACATAAGAAACCGTTCATGGAGTTCCTGCGGAGAAACACCATCTGCTATCCTTTCAGGTTATCGTGTTAATAGCGTTGCGAGCAGTCACAGGAGTCTCAAGGTGTGTTGCGACTGTTGGCAAAACATACAATGTGATTTACATAACAGCCGCCGGGAACTTATTCTTCCTTCCATTGTTCCGACTTTCATAATAAAGCTACACAATCGTAGAGCGCCGCCTGAACAAACTTCTTTTTCTGCGCAGTCCATCTTTCATGCAGTTCTTCGTCTCCGACACTGCACAACCTATTTGTCTGACTCAGAGTCTCTCGCTTGAGGTAGATATCTCTCTCGGGTCATGATAATTTAATGTGGGCAGAGGTTTGACAAATGGCTTTGAGAAGCAGCGTCGACTGTGCGAGCCATAGATAGGGGAGCTGGGATGCTGCAGAAGGATCCTGGGGCTGCTCTGCTGGTGGAAACATGGTTAACTTACACCGGACATACCCATGGAGGCTTCTCGTTAGACATGGAGTCAGTTCAATATGATAGGACTCATCAATCCTAGACATATAAGGTTGACCTGCACTGGAAGCGCTCCAGCTTCAAGCCAGAGGATGTTTCTAAAAAGACAAAGTGGGCATACAAAACGAGAGCATGCGAAATTCATGGTAATTCATGCTGATGGGGGAAAGCTTCAGAATGGATGCTCCTCTGTATGGTTTTTCTTTAAGTTCAGTTTTGTTTTCTTAAAGGTCAGGAGCTATGAATATTCTTTGACAATCAATCAAATTAGTTAAAAAAAAAAAATTTTAAAAAGTGGCAGATGCCGGGAGCTGAATTCAGTCACACAACGTTTCTGGGGCAAGAGTAGAATAGTTTGCAGTAAACACAGAGAAGCACTTCTCACGATCCAAACAATCAAGTGAGTTTTGTTCAATGTGTTTTCAGTAACCACAGCTGATGTTACTCACACAGTCCGTCATCAGGGTTTATTCGTGGTAATACAGATATTCATCCCCAGAGAAGTTACAGGGTAAAGTCTCAGAAAACCGGGTCCAGCTAGTTGAACATCTGTTAGCCTAATGTTAACAAATAGAGATGGGGTCAAATCCCGCAACCGCCGCAGCAGCATCTAAAAACAACCCAGTCGCACAGCAAGTCAGGAATCCAGCACAGAAAGGGCCACCAATGCACCGGGGCAGCAAGTCAAAGTATCAAACTATTTCCCAACATGCAGAGATCTCTTCCTCCAGAAAAAGTGCAGCTTGGCATTCAGCGTGTCGTCATATTGTTATTGTGAGCAGGCTGGTATGCTGCAGATCTACTGCGGGTTCATTGTGGGCGGCCTGGGAAACTGTCATTACTTTCTCTCTGTGGATACCCTTTATTGACATCTCCTGCATGCGAAAAACTACTACTGCCAAGCCAGATATTATCGGTTTTACTTGAATGCATTGTGAGCAGGGAACTGACAACCGATATGACTTTAGTCACAGCTAATGTGGCACGTAATGGCCACAGCGACCCACTCAATGATTGATAAGAAGTATTTGTACCACAGGGGTTGAAACATTTAGGAATTATTGCTCGGTAAAAAGAAAAATGGTGGGCGGGGACTGAAAATTCATTAGGTAAAAACAAAAAAATCCACAATTATTTGTGTTTTGGAGTGAAAAAGAGCCTTTAAAGACAACCAGCACCGCGGGTTTGATCCTCGGGGACTTGCCCGACTCCCCACAGGATCGACCGACTTTTTATTTCTGCCATTACACAGATCAGACCCAGCAGAGTTTCAGTACTTAAGTCATATTCTTGCCCTACTGATATTTAGTCGATGGTTTCTTATTTTTAATATAGCAATGATGCCTGTACATTTAGATTGTATGGACCCAGTAATCTCAGTGAAGGCTTGTGGCTAGACATTACTCGATGCACCTGGAAGCTACAAAGTGCTCATCAGTATTAAAGCCCTGTTGGTTTTCCACTCGTACATAGCACATTAAAGGACATTCAAATTTTGGCCAGGATCCCAGTTTGTGCCAACCCCCTTCGCCCAGTATCCAGACTCACGCAATTAGTGGTAGTGGGAAGCAGCAACAGCATCTGGATATCTTGACACCTGAAGACCTTTCTTTTTGGCGTTGGCGGTGAACATCTCCTATATTATCTCTTATTTTACATCCTTGTTTAGTGTGCCTCACACTCTCCTCTCTCAGAACTGCAAGAACTATCTGCTCTGCTGCTGTCATTTCAGTCTGGCTTCATTGCATATATTTTGCATAAATTTAGTTAGTCTTTAGTCAGTGTTGATCAAGACTTGCCATGCATATATAGCTGTGCGATCAAGGTTAAACACGCTTTTTTTTCTCCCATGTATAGTGTCAAAATTCAATATATGATCTGTCCAGAGTACCCTGCCGCTCGTCCAATTAGCCCTCATGTGACCCGAAAGGATTAGTGGGCATACGACTAATGGATGGATGGAGGATTCAACCTTGGTTTAATGTATGCTCAGCATCAGCCAGAAGCGGCATAAATAAAAGAGGGTGAAATGAGATGTTGGGCAACATCAAATGGCACCACTGCACATCAACAGAACATGTCAAATAGTCACTTGGTGATTCATAAATGGCTTGGCATCAAGTTGCAGCAGCAACAACCCACTCGCTCAAACTGGGCCCGCTGATCAGCCACGAAAGGAGCCGTCCGGGTGAGGCGGCATCTGGCACCGCGGTCACCTGACTCGCGGGCGATCGTAACACACGGCGCCTTGCAGTCAGACCTCAGTGACTCAGCGCTATCACACAGTAACGGTGTCTCCACAGGCTAAGTCTGTGTGTAGCATCGATTTGGTCGTAGGTATCCGTCCATAACACCAACACTCAAACGCCTGCAGGTTTTGTCTGCCGACGGAATGACACTTGACAAATGGGCAATGGACTCGTACTCGTGCTTTTCAAGTCTTCTGACCGCTCAAAGCGCTTCGACGCGCCATGCCGTCCACACATTCACACGCCATGCGAGGCGCCACCTGCCCATCAGGACTGAGTAACATTCATACCCGATCATACACCGAAGGCACAGTATTCGGAAGCGATTCGGGGGTTAAGTGTCTTGCCCGAGGACACATCGACATGGGAGCCGGTCCTTCTTCTGATTGAAGGACGACCCTTCTCTCTCTCGCTGAGCGACAGTCGCCACAGTTAGCTTCGCTCGGGAAGCTGAAACAGCATTTCCCATCTTTTTTTTTTTTTGCGCCCCAATTTTTTTTTTCTTCTCTTTTTCTGTCAGAGTATGATCAAAGCCGAGCGGTGTCTCCTGCATATTCACGTCCATCTTTGAACTCACTGGTTGGCTTTCTGTGGTAATAATAGAATTGTACATTATGAAATTATTCCTGGCTTGTCTGTCCGCAGAGCAGCGTGCCAAGACCTTGTCCAATTAAAGCAACATTCTCCATGTGGTGTGAGTTAATTAACATCATCGATGCTACAAAGGCAGCCAGGCACAGAGTTCTGCTGTGGGCTAAAAGGAAAGAGCAGGAGAATAGGTTTTAACTCCTTGAGAGTTGGAGAATGACTTTTGGCATTGCCATGAGCAAGTGAGGCAGTAGCTATTCTATTTTTGGGCTGGTGTTTGTGATCTTTTATTAGATCTGGTGTCATACATTAACTTCTGCAAACTACATTTGGGTCATTTTCTCAAGAGTGCCTTCGAATAACCTTCAAGTGGAAACTTTGATTTTACCATCAACAATGTAGTTGCATTATTTTTGGGTAGCTGAAATGACTGTGATGTGACTCACAGAGGTGGGGTGGGCTGAAAGTATTTATAAGAATTATAGACTTGTAAAGTTGTTCTGTAAATCTAATTGCTTTATGAAAAGCAGAGCTGCAGTTTTATTGGTTTTTGTGTGTTCGGGTTTTGAGATGATTATCAAGCCAATATCAGGCCTATATAAAGATCAATGTGGATCATTAAGCACACACATCATCATCTGAGACAGTTTCAGCCATGCAGAGAAAAGCCACGCCCTTGTTGTTCAAGAGGCGTGGAAAATAAAAAGTTTTTATAAAGACCTCATGTGGCAACCGAGTGGAATTTAATGACGCGGTCGGGTTTTGTAATGTCAATTGAAGCATATAAGACAACAATACCGCCTTCGTTCCTTTTTCATCCGTTTCTTAAAAGTTTCCATTCGGTTTCATCCATTTGTACGATGCCTTTGAAATAGGTACGCATGAATGTGTGCGATCCTAAAACACATGTTCTTCATTTGCTTGGTTTTCTTGAAGCGTGGTTGTATTTGACGGATGCTATTAAATAAAAAATTGCTTCTATTATTTCGTAATTTCACCCATTTTGGTTAGAAAAATTATCTTCATGTATATCTGTTACCCGCTGCTTCATGGGTCCAACATTTTAAACTGGAGAGGACTTCTAGTTCACAGATAAGTGGGTGCAGTACGTTTCCGTTGGAGATGCAGTGTGTTGTCCGCACAACTGATCTGGTTATCAAAACCAGAAAAAAAGAGCAAAAACTGAACGAGAACTGGCCCCAGAGACCATCCCGTTGTCGCGTAAATAACATGCAAACCTCTCACAACTGAGAGATGTGATCATTTGTTTTGTCTGGAATGCTCAACCATCTGCATTTCTCTCTCTACAGAATGATTCTGCAAGTGGACCAACCGAAGAGTAGCAACACCTTGTTTCCTTACGTGGTACAGAGGAGAGGTCCCACAGATGCCCCCTCTCTGGACCACAGACACACACACCAGTGGTGGGCTAGCCATACTGTAGTAGTTAGAAGAGACTACTGCCCTTTCCTAATGAGCACAAAACACCCATGGACCGACAGAAGCACGCCGACATGGCATTTAGAAACCCCGCTGAGCAAAGGCTGCCAGGAGAGACAGAGGACTGTACTGCTGTCGCTGCTGCTGTGGAGGAGGAGGAGGAGGAGCGCCACATTCGACAGCTCGCAGGTGATCCTCTGAAAAGACTGCCACGGCCCGGAGTATCCTAAAAGGATCCGAGCTGATACCGGATGAACTGGACTCACGAGCGAGGAGGCTTGCCCGTTTTTTCAACAACAACGACGACAAAAAAGAAGCTCATCTTTCTAGATTTAACATGTTTATTACACTGCTGTGTCAGTTTGTGTTCAGTAGCAGTTAGACACAGTCGTGGGTTATCTATTTGGTGATTTATTTATGTGAATTAGTCAGAGAAATATATGAGTGGTTAACATTCGGGAACATGTAACAGCTTAGGTTGATGCTGAGCATCTCACTTTAGAGTAGAATGTTTTTGTTATTGATACCAGACACGAAATGTCTTCTGCAGCCATGTTGAGAAGACAATATCTTGTATGAAATGTTTTGGATCTCCTCTCTGCAAAACAAGTGATTTCTCTACATTGTAACGTGTCTGACGAGGACACGGCGCCATACAGATAAACTGCTGTAGATCAAAAGGCTTTACTTTCGCTCATCAAGAGTTTTCTTTTGGTTTGTTGACGCTGAGGGAAAGGGGATCTTGGCTTTCAAGTGGTTCGCTTAAAACATTAATGCCACGTTCACACAACTGGCGACAAAAAAGCTACAAAACGGTTCAGGCGGCGGCCGGCGACATCGTCGGCACGCCGCTCGTGGAAGTGCCGACGCGAGGGGAGGAGGGGGGTGGGTCTGTAGCTCCATGTCACCGGCTTGCATTGAGAATGAACCGTGGGCTGTTGCTTTGTCGCTCGTCATGTGAATAATGAGGATCAGGGACGCCTTCACAACATGCTAAGTTAAACACAACCTTAATCCTTGGCGTGGAGCCTGCAAGCCCATTTGAGACCATTACTTATGAAGTTAGTGCGAGGCAGGTGCCTCTGTAACCTCATCCATTGACTGGTTTGCCCTTCCTTATTACTGGAACTGCCTGAAAAACAGCTCCATTAGCAATATGATGCAAATGTTTATTCATTCAGTTCCTTCATGAGGAACGCTCTATATCCCACATTGGTAATAGAGAATTGTAAGTGATTAGCCATAATAGAAAATGTAAAAAAACAACAACAACTAAAAACACGTTAAAGCCCCTTTCACTGTCAGCAATAATGTACAGGAGCTTAAGCAGACGGATGACATGGTATGTAAAAGTCAGAGGCGTTAGCCACATGAGCATTGGGTAATCATTGAAGTGGAATTGCAGAGCTTTCAGTTTAGTTTACATTTAATAAGGTGAAGTTACTAAAATGGACATACAGCATTTCTGGATAATGAACTCATATTGAAAAAGGTCCCCAACAATTTCTGTGTCAGCGTCGGAGGAGAAGAAGAGTGAAAACAATTCACTTTTTAAAGAAAAACTTTTCCATTAGAGCTGCAACTAATGATGACTTTTTATTATCGATTAATCCAACAATTATTGTCCCAATTCGCTAATCCATCATTTGGTCCTAAGAGAGCTGGTTTTATTCAACCAACAGGCCAAAACCCAGGATATTAAGTTATACTATCATATATGATTATATATAACATTATGTTATATGTTATCATATATGACAGTATAACTGAATCCTATATGATTGTATGACTTGAATCATATGTTATTAACATATGCTCACATCTTTACACGTGTGAAATCAGTGCAAACTGAATAAATGATCAATCAATTACTGAATTGAATAGGGGTGCACCTGAAGATTAATATTATTGATTAAACAGACAATCTTTCTCCAGTTAATCAAGAATTAGTTTGGTCTCTGAAGTGTTTCACTATCATAGTAGAAAAAGAAAGGCAACTCCGAAACTATTTGGCATTTTTGCTTGAAAAATGACTAAAAACAATAAATGAATCAATAAAAACTACTGAGATAGAATACATGTAATCCATAAAATACTGCAGCAGACAAAGCAGCTGTTGGTGCCAGACTGTGTATGAGCGATAGCATGCGAGGACCAGGTGGGCAGACAGTAGTAGGTACACCAGAAAAAAAGGTGTCAATCCCAATCTTGCTTCTGCAACTCGTCTGGCAGCTGCAGAGCCTGCGCTGGTGCAGAACCACTGGTCCGTGCAAACGTTGCGACGTCCTCGCTGAAAGCTAACAAGAGATACCGCTAATCACTCCCGGTTGGCTTTTGGCCAGCCACGAGAACTCGAGGTCTTGCCATCATATCTGTCCTCCCTGTCTCATGCAGTTTAAGGGGATCCTCTGAATAAAACTCTGGGCTTTTGCGGCCGGGCTTCTTCCTCGGTTTATCGGCAATAATATTCACATTTGCTGAGTTGTAAGAGCAAGTTAATTCCCATTTCAACGGCTAAAGTTTAATTGCGTGTGTGCAGGCTTGTGCTTTCAGGGCCAGAGAAATAGGAAGTGTCCAACTGAAATAATTGGCCCGGGGATCTGCAGTTGTTCTAGATTACACTTTCCTGCCCTCTTTCCGGAGCTGCCTCTCTATTCCCACAGTGTGAACAGGCGCCAAACAGGGAGGCGTTACTTAACAGGCGCTGCAGCACAAAGGGGATTTAATTAGTCCCTAATGCTGAATAAGTGGGGAAAAGCTTATGTGTTTAATTAAGGTAATGTCATTTTTCAGGGTTTTCGCTGTTCTGACCTGTAATAAAGCAAAGGAGGTCTGTCCTTATTACCAATAAAGGAAAGAAAAAGCAGAAATGCTAAGCAAGCAGTAGCAGCGTCCAAATTTTGATTATCCCGCTCCCCTGTTTCTTAAAATGTTGGTTTTGTGATGTTTTGTTTTGATAAAACAGTCGTGAGTCTGACCTGACGTGTGACGTGGTACTGTAAATAGTATCGGCTCAACCTTCAACCCAAATAAACAACAATTCAAAAACTAAAACAGAAAAAAAGGGATGTGAGGAAGAGAGCGCACATCTGTTTCAGTCTGTCAGGTTGTCATTGTAACAGTTGCCTTACAGTTGAATACCCACCTGTACACAGAAGCTTTGTAGTGGTTGATACCTCACGTTTTGGGTGTGGCGGTATAGATGATGACGATGATGATGATGATGTGCACCACGTCCTGTCTATGTATTTACTACTAGATAGGATGATCAGTACCGTTTTCAGTTGGATTGTTATTGCACTTGTTGACTTTGTATTGTCACGACAGGGAGAAATAAAGTTTTATCTTTTGCCGTGTGTTTAAATCCCTCTGCGTCAGGTGCTCTTTGGAAAAGAAAACACTGCTTTATCTCATTAACCCCCTCTGTGGAGGCCAGAAAACAGACAAAGGTCAGTGAAAGGTTATCAGAGTCTAACTAACTATAACTGAATTAATCAATGAATCATGATTTTTTAATTACAATGGAGTTGAAAACTTTGGCCAGAAATAAAACTAACAATAAAATGTTGTCCAACTTTCATCAGCTAATTATAAGTTCTGCTTATTTTGCAGTGTAGGCACACAATTTAAAACCCCAATAGTGTGTTTGTACCTTGTTTGGGTGCTTATTACATTCTTGGACATGACAGAGGTTAGAAATATGTTGCATTGTTCAATATTTTAAACGACATGTTTCAAGTTTAAAGGCGTTGAGAATGTCGACTAATAGATGCTTTCTTGGGAAACGTAATGCTTGTGTCATATTTTGGGGAAAGTGCTCAGCTGGGGTCCTGAAGGGCAAATTTCAACAAAGAGCTGTCTGCCCGGCACACACACTAATGGACTCATGTCAGGGTTTCATAAATTCTTTAATTGTTGATCAATAACAGACGTGCTGCAAACTATACTCGTGTCAGGAAAGGTGAATGTTGAAATGTCAGCAACACTTTGTATATTCACTTTGTCACACCCTGATGAAAATAAAAGCCTTTTTTCAAAGCCATTGTTAGCACTGTACTATTATTAACCCTAGAGTACTACGTCAGGTATATGTTACCTGATAAAAAATATTTCTCATCAAAGTATTTTAAAATACAATATAAGGCACATTGAAGTCCTCTTCTTTTATTTTACCGATAGAACTTCTCAGAAAATGAAAAACAGATATAATGGGGCCCCTGAAAAAGGCTCAAATCAGGTGAAAAATTTGGGAACCATCATTAAAACATGATTAAAAATATAAAGAATGAAGATATGAACTTGTTCTTTGGTCAAGTGAACCTTGTCCGAAAAAGTCAAATTCTGAAGAAAGCATGGTATTGGTGCAGAGGAATTGAAAGCTAAATATATTTTGGCATGCCTAGTTTGGGTTAATATGATCTGGAAATTTGTATTTTTCAACTGACGTGAGGTAAAAGAAAAACAATGACTCAGAGTTATTGATGTTTTCAGTCGTTCACTAAAAACCTTTCACTGTCTTTTATAAGTTCCCGGGCTACAAAAGCCTCTGAATGAACTGTGTTTGCTTTTCCATGACTAATCAATACTCCAGATGATTCATGCGGCCTCAAAGCACTGACCTTTCCCAAGGCCGACAGAGCCACATCCAAAACAGGCTGACACGGGAACATCATTAAAGCAAAGAGGTGACGGTGAGAAAGACAGGCCGTGTCAGACCTCCAGATTACTTCAAATCAGACACCTGCTGCTGCTCGCTGGCGTCAAAGGCCCGCGGCAACCAAGACGTTTGTTACCACGTTGTCAAGTTCCCTTTGCGCTTTCCTAATGAGCTCCGACTTCTACTTTCTTCCCACTTTTATCCGCCTCTGTCGATCATTCTGTCAAGGTTCAGCTTATCAAACTGCTTCCTCGCTCGCTTATTTACTCCTCCATCTGCGTCCTCCTTCTTCAAGTGTGCCAGTAACCAACGCTCTTCCCATCTATGTGCATATGGATACAATTGCCGCCATCCATCTCCATTTAAAAATCGTTGTCTGGATTTCCACATCCTGCTGTTATCGAGGAGCCCGAGACACATCCTGCCAACATTTATCTATTAAAACTCCATTAGGCCTCGTCTCTCCGATGCCCCGTCTGCTCAGGCCAGATCTTCTGCGGCAGTGACACCACATTAAGATCCATCCGGAGAAGCCAATATTAATGTTAATGTGTCATGCAGTCCATTTAAACAAGCCATTTTAAGTGCTCCAGTAATGCTGGAGTGGTGGACCACACCTTGTCGATGCAAAGAAAGGATAGCGCCAGACCAAAGGGCGGTTTTAGCTAATGTGTTGTACAGTATGACGTTATTGTCCAACATAGAAAAAACGAGAATACACTTCTTTCAACAGGCCACAAGGATGGTGAACTCTGACCTCTGGCCTGCTATATCCTCGGCCTTGTCCGCTTACACATTGTCTTCAGCTAATCGCAGTGGACACATGCACTTGTGACATGTACTTCATCAAATATCTTTGTTTTTCACACTTGTCTAGGGTGTTGCAGCAGCTCAAGGGCAGAAATAAATACTGGTAAATAAAGAAAAGTGAAAGAAATATAGTAAAGTATGTCAAATAGAAATAGAAACTATAAAGGGTGATGAAACTTTCAATTACAAGGCAAGCAGTAATACGTAAAGTACCAACGACCAATGTTCTCCTCTGTCCCTCTCGAGCTAAATGAGCAAAGGGGAAAAGTTTTCATACATAACGGGACCCAAAAAATCTGTGGATAATCTTATTTTTTGCGTAACTTTTCTATAAGTAGTTCACCCCCCCCCCTCTACTGTTTTACAATCAAAAGTTACATTAGAGACAAGAAAATACATTTTTCTTTGTTTAGTTGTCTTTTTGTTGAATCCTGTTGATGATCTCACTGCCGCACAGACTGATTCAGTAACTTCATATTTCTTGGTATTTTATTAGTTAACATATTCAGAGGCCGATATGTTGTGCAAATTAGCTTTGTGGTTTTCATTAGAGCCAAGCCAGCTATCTCACATGGAAGCAGATTAATTATGTAAATAGTTAATATTTGATCTAACAACAAGCTCAACACAACTGAGAGATCGAGAGTAAATAATAAAGTTGATTCCCCCAAAACTGCAGGGAGTACACCACAATCACCCCAGTCCACATGATTTGAAGCAGCAAGCTGAGATACATCGTCTGTGCATAAAACAATAATAACGCATACTAAACTCACAAAACTGCAACGCTGTATCCATGAATGCCACAAGGAAACGAGGGCTCAGCAGTTAAAGATGTAATTGATATGTTGGTACGCAGAATAGTAAAAGCAAACTGTCACACAAAAGCCATCGCGCTCAGTTTACATGTCACGCTAATGCTCATCTGAATATGAAATGTGTGGAGAAAATGTAACAAAAGCCATACTGAGCTCCCCGTGAAGCCAATATTACAGGATTATAATTATGTGAATGAGCTGTGTGAAGTCATGCTTACGGCCCCGAAGCCACAAAATAATGTTCTGCAAGAGCTTTCCATGTGCCCTCAAAACAACAGCAACAAGAGAGCAACAGGGAAATATACACAAAGCCAACTCAGCCCCTCGGATTCGTAACACTCGAACACGTGTAGTCCTCCACCATGTGACTAGACAGCGTGAAGGCATCGCGATGTAAGCGCCAACACCAAACAAAAGAAAAACAATGTCACTGTCAGCCACTCCAAGAAGGTCATTTACAATTAATACTGGTAGCAACGCTGTCAACCAATTAAATTGCTGCAGCAGAAAACAGTCAGCAAACGGAACGATAACGTTAGATCTGAGAGAAAAATTAAACAGCCAGTCTCATAACTGATTGATAATCCCGAGCACACAAACACCAACCCAACGGAGCCAACACATTCATTTCTAATATTCATGTCAGCACCAGCAGCCAGTCGGTTTTTCCCTTTGTGAAGCTCTCTTCGTATATATCCACGGTAGTGAAGCAGTGGAAAGAGTCGACGTCAAGATGGCGGCTAACGATAGCGGCGGCTTCCAGATGAAGTTGGCGTTGAGGAGGAGAGGTGAAGTGACAGAAGTCAGGACTTGGGGCTCAGTCAAAGCTCAACGCTGTTGTCCTACAGTTGGGATCTTCCCAAAAAAATGTTTTGTACAGAAAGCGTGACTTTGTAAAGTGACACAAAAAGGCAAATGCTAGTCTAGCTTGTTTGTGAAATGCTATATTTGCTATAAAAGGTGTTCAGACGATGAATGTTACAGTAGAAAAAAAAATAGCCAATGGGCGGAGCACTAGCCTCGCCCAGTCGTCAAAGGGTGCGTTCAATATATATTATCAATTGCAACGCAACAAATAAACATCTGTTTAACCACCACACCTCTATTAGCTTTTCTATGTGAGCTTGAGGAAGGGTGTAAGGGATTATTTCATATACAAAATAGTATACATAAAGTAATAAAACTATTACACAAGCCAATACTTGTTTTAAAAACTGCTTCTCCTTATTCATTTCGCAATGCCCTCCTTCCGTCTGCTGCCATGACTTTCCGACTCCAACTCAGCTTGAGATGGTTGAAATGAGGACAAACCTATAAAAAAAATGAGTGTGTCATTTCAAAGGTTAAAGAAAGTAAATTTGAGTAAATAACTTTATCGTAATCATTATTACTAGTTTTTTTTCTGGGTGGATTTTGTGTGCAATTATTTGACTTTCTGTCCATCAGGGACTTAAACAGACGCCTGTTTAGTATCAGCTGCTAAAGGCCCAGCTCACTGTGAATACTGAGCACGGGTCAAATGCAGAGGACATGTTTCCCCCCCAGAGGATCTGGAGTTGTAGCATAACAAATAAGGGTAAACATAATTTAGTTTAAATTATTCTTCATTGTATCCTCCTGAGTAAGAGCACCAAAGAAGAAGTGTGCTTATTCAGTATAATTCATTAAAATAACAATAACACGCTCACCCATGAGAGAAAATAATAGGCTCTGTGTTTTATTTTTATTTCTGTATTAAATTGCCACCAATGTACATGTTATTTAATGGTGGAAACTGGTATAAAAATTCAATTCATCTTAAAAAAAAAGATAATAAGATATTATTTCATTCACCATCTTTACTTGAAACTAGAAACTCTGTTTACTTTCTAAGATGTTCTTAATATGGCAACGTCTGATACAAATTAGTTCAAGAATTTACTATATTTCATAAAACGGAATGAAATACATACCAAATTATCATAAATTATCACTTTCCTTCTATCTTTTTTTGTAAATACACACATAGAACCACGATATATCTTATTCATTTGAATAATTGAATGCAGATTCCTCTTCTATGGTGTTAATACACACAGTCGCTCCTCCCCAGCCTCCTGCTCTACAATCAGTGCACTAGAAACAAAATACCATCCCCATAATAATTTTTAATTATAGCTGCACACATGAAATTATTCTTATTCTTTAACACCGCAGAGAAGCTTTGAGCGTCTGATTGTGTGGACCCCGCTCATCATTTCTGTTGAGTCATGTACAGTGTCTGTACAAATAAATGCAACAGCCTTGAACACATTTCAAGCTATTTGCTCTTAATTATTACGAATTAATTACAACTCTCCATAATTTAGGTGTAACCCTCCCTTAATACTGTCCCCTCTGTGATAACTTGTATACTCACTCACACAGCAGCTGAGTGATGAGCGCGACGCCGCTTCCTTTTCATCCACAGAGAGATGCATCTGTTCGGTGTGACGAGTTAGGCAGACATTACTCACGTTTGCTGTGGACGTCTTGGATGGACTCCAGCGGGTTTGCGGTGGGACGTCATTTGTTTTCGTCAGTTTGAGAAATCCTGGTCACCCCCCAGAGTATGAAATATACTCACTGTAGCATGAAATATGATTTAATGATTTATATAACATTCTCAGAGCTCGCTTAACGGGCAATATAAGTTAGATCTCTCCACAGTGACTGTTTTACAATATGGAGCGGTGGAGAGGTGGAGTCCTAATAAAGGCAGAAGAAGCTCTTGTTGTTGGAGCAGAACCGACTTAATCCCTCAAACGTTTATCCTGGAATTCATCCTTGTTTGTTGTGATGGATTAGAAACTGATGACTGGCTAAGCCGTGACCTTTTTCCTGACATGTGTACAGTCGTTGAAAGACATTAGTCGCCCTTGGCTTTCGCTCACATTGTTGTGTGTCTTTGAGATCATCGCACTTGCATGTCACAGCCACACCTGTTTGCTTGTACTGCACACACATTGTGATTTATCAAAGCTTGTCTCAATATTTTAAACATTGTCACATCCGTGCCTCAAATTGATTCAGGGTAGAACGCACACCACTAAGTGTGAAACACAACATACAAAATCAATTAAAATTGGCATTTACAGTACAGGTAATTCATATATATATATATATATATATATATATATATATATATATATATATATATATATATATATATATATATATATATTTATATATATATATATATATATATTTATCACATCAGGAAAGCAGATAACTGGTGATGCTGACAAGTATGTCTGAAAAAGGACTAGCACAGATAAAGAAACGTATAAAATCTTGTTATATATCAACATGAATATTGTTCAATCCATGTCATTTACTGATTTTATTTGAAGGTTCAGTAAAAAAGCTCATCCATGTCCCTTTTGCACCAAGGTTTGAGCCATTAATTCCAACAATAACACACATTTTATTATTTCCTAAATATATTATCACGCTTCACACAGACTGTCCCTGAGCTCAAAACCCTGTAACTACCTGAAATAATAACACACATTTCCCTTAACATTCAGATACAATATGAACCTAAGAGTCAGATGAGGTGAATTAAGTTACATAAAAGGCAGTATGCAAAAAGATTTATACAGAGCGCCTAATGGTAGAGATGACAAACAAACACATGATTGAATGGAATGTGTGTGAAATACAATTTATACTTGAGAGGCCATAAAATGCAAATAGACGTCGCTTTATTGTTCATTCATGATTTGGTCGTGTACTACAATGGGTTTTGCTTTTCATAAAGCAACGTGCAATTAAATTTTCCACAAACAAATCTTGTTTACTATCACTCGGGACGTGGAGTTCAAGGTCTATGAATTGGAAAACAGAGGCTAAGCTATTTTGATTTCATAATACGTTGAAATGATCAATTTACATGATGAACAAGAGCAGCACACACCTGGGCGTCTCTGTCTGTCTCTCTCTATACAGTAGCTGTGTTTCCATCCGACTGTCAAGCCAATTTTATGCAAACCTTTGGAAATGTCAGGGGAAATAAAATATGAATTTAGAGCATTTTCCACCACAGTGTTGGAAACGATTAAATTGACTTCTTGAATGTCAACAAACACATCTGCATGAAAACTGGGTGAACTGAACAAGAAGTGTGAACGTCACTGTGGGTACTGTTTTTAGTTTCTTCAACCTCGAGACAAAAACAAAGAGATTCACGCTGCAGTTTGCTAACACACAAGCTAATTCCACAAACCTAGACCTGAGTAACAGTGATGATTAGAAATCATTTCTTTCCAACAAAGAAATTTCACATCTCTTCAACACAATGGATGACAATTTGGATTTTTCCAATTTTTAAAATCTGCAAAAAAATGCTTTGATATCACATCTATTGTCTGTCTCTCATTCTCTGAGCCTTCCTCCATCCAAGCCCGACGCAGCCTCTCTACATGTGTGTGACATTGAGTTGTGAACAATTCAATGGCAAAAAAAAAAGAAAGAAAAATGACAGAAATGACAATGGCATTCACAGACTAGAAAAAGAGGAGGTCACAGACTGTCAGCGGGAACACAAGGAGGAAGCAGAGGACTAAATTCACACTGTTTATTGAGAAGTGGCAGATAAGAACGATGGATTTCTATAGCGAGAATTAAAAGTGCGATAATCTAGCACTGTCACACTGACAATGGAAATACGGTGAAGGAAAGAGAGCAAGATATAGCAGAAGAGGGGAAATAACACAGAGTTACACGACCATCGCACACACATTTTGGCTGAATGTGAACCACATTGAATTACCGCCTGGCAGTTGTGTGCGTGTGCCTCCATCAACCTGTTGAGTCAGCGTGTACATCTGCTCAAAATGTTACCACTTCATCATTTTTATCCTGTCAGACATTTGTGTAAAACAAACCATAATCAGCATATAAAATCTTGAGTTATGGACAAAAATGTGTTTTGTAAGGCCCTTTGTAAGTGACCACCAAATTCAAGTGGAACGTCCAAGTGGACATTTGTGCCAAATTTGAAGAATTTCTTTACAAGAATATTTACAAGAATGGACTGTATGCTCTGTACTATTATAGACCCCGATATTGTTGATTATGCAGGCCTTGTTGATGCAGCTTCATGTACTTATTTTTTTTTAATTAGCTTGAGAGCATCAGCAAAAACAGTCCAAGAACAGTCAACTTCACCCTCGTCATGATGTCCAGCATTCGTAACAGTTTTAGAGACGGAACAAAAACACAAGCTGGTCGAATCCTTCACTTGTCTTCGGCTCTGTTCGTATCCCTTGACTTCCTCTTCCTCTCTCATTTCCCTTTGTGCTTCTTGAACAGGGCGTACAGGACCTTCAAGGTGGCGATGTCGTCCTGAGAGACGATATCTGTCACACAATCAGGAGGAGATATTTAGTGGGTATTTATAATACACCTTCATCATACCAAGCCACTGATGGAGGGAGGACATGCCAATGCGGTTTGTTTTTTTAGCAGCAGCATTAGCAACATTAGCTAATAACTTTTCTCACAATCTATGCTAACGGGTCAGGCGGGTAAAAACGTAAATAAAACATTAGATGGACATTTAATCAATACGTCCTTGGTGAGACGAGATCCCAACAAAATAGCACTCCGTTGTAAAATGCACTTACTGAATGAATGTGACATTAAGATCGACTTCAACACCGGCTAACCTAATTAATGCACGCGGCGCGCTTCTGCTTTTAGACCCTCGGTGCTGGGATTCCTCATTCCATCACTGTAATTATGCCAGTAATTAAAAAGACACTAAAAGTGAATTAAATTAGCCACTTGCTCCTGGCTTAGATTAATTGTGCTGGTCCTAACAGTAACAGTTTTCGCGTTGAGGATTTGCTTCACAATTACAGGCTGCCAGGCAATGTTGTGGAGAAGCTCGAGTGAGTGTGATTCGAGCTCAGAGAGACTACGCAGCGTCTTGTCAATAACGGCTCTGCAGGGAAGGTAGGGGAGCTCTATTTGCTATTGATTGATTTCCACACCTAGACAAGTCAGCCGTCCTCTTTTACTCTTCTTTCTTTGATTGATTCAATCAACATGGCCGAAAGTGGACACACACACAATACTACCATGTGTGATTGTTGATCTCCATCTCATTCCAAAACCACGAAACCTTAAATTCTGATAAAAAGACTTCTATAACGCTTCTATTCGGGATGTATTTTAAAGCTGGCTTTGCCGGGATTTGCTCCCATTCAGCGAGGTGCGGTCGATGTTGAAGTCACAAAGGTGTCGGAGGGTGTTGAGGTTCGGGTGCAGGGCTCTGTGCAGGCTAGTCAAGGTTTTCCACAACAAATGAGGAAAAAAAAACATTTTTTTTAGAACCTGACTTTGTGTGCCGGGGCATGGTCAAAATTGTGATATTTATTTGAAAAACACGGCATGAGCTTCACAAGATCCATCCCTATCTATCGCCACACCCTTCAGATACTTTGACCATTTACTCTTGTGTTATTTGAGTTATTTGATTGCATTTTAAAGGAATAACACGAGCGGATCTAATGTTAAATCAACAAATAGCTTCCACGGTGAAACATTCATCAGGCAAGTGATCTGATTTAAGACCTGAATTTTTTTTTTTTTCCTATTGGTAGTCATTCATCTCAACTAGCTTAACTAATAGTGGAGAAGTACTTTTACATTTCCTCTGAAACAAATTCACCAAAACAGTCAGTTTCCCACAAACACCTTATTAAACCGAGGAGAAAGCAATGCAGTGGTGTATGAAAAATTCGGATGAATGCTCGCATCCTCACACAAATCATGGAATCGGGATTTCACGGTGGGAAATCTGATAACTGGCAGTTGCAAGTTGAAACTGACAAACACAAAAATGTACGGGGCCTTTTTACAGTCCACAGATACGATCGCAATATTGCTGGGACTTGTCTGATAACTGGGTGGTACACTAGCTGTGCCCGCGAATACAGATGCCATATCTTCCTCCAGGCACACACACACACACACACACACACACACACACACACACACACACACACACAGTAGATGTAGCCATAGAGTTGAGGTTAAAGCCCTGTGTGTCTATCAACAGGCACCAGAGTGGCATCAGCTTCTTGAGACTGTCTCCCTCGCCGTGCCTCTCTAAATGAATGATGATGACCTCGGTCTCCGAGACAATCATCCGCAGTGATCGAGACACTAGTCACATATTCCGCAAGCAATTTCATCTTTCCCTCCAAAACACTGTCAACGTGGAGATTAAATCAAACTAGCTCCGTCTGATACCTGATATACAAACAGATTTGGCCGTTTCCGTGTCACAGATAAAGGCTCTTGATAGTTCATATCATCCAGATTAGTTTGACATTGCCGCTCTGGTGTTGTTGTGTTGCAATTATTTTACTCGCCAGCACTACTTCCCGTCCTCTGTGCCTGGCATTTGAATTTGAGTTTGTTGTCAACAAGACTGATTGTATGGTGTGTGTGTGTGTGTGTGTGTGTGTGTGTGTGTGTGAGCAGTGCGTGTCATTTCCTCACCTTGTGGATCAACGCTGGACACTTGAAGGCCTGTGTCATTAAGGAGATCCAAGGCCAAGCTCACGTTGTGAAGCTGGAGGTCAAATGAATTGGAAAAAAAAAGTCACTGCGTGTTTTATAAGTTATTCATAAACTGCTCATATCTGTAATAAAAGAGGCATGACCTTTTGATAGACAAGTCCTATTACTTTAAGAAAAGCAAGATCAAATATGTCATTATAAATGACACACAAGTAATTATGCATCAATTTTTATGATAGGAATAGTAAAATATTCTTCTTTTTTTTTTTTATCATATCTAATATTGTAATAGCTATAATGTTGGGTTGGGTTTCAGTACTGAAGCTCATTATCTACCATGCTCTTGTGGGAAATTAGATTATCTCAAATTAGACATTTAAAAAAAAGTTGTACTTTTAATGTGGTCTGTGCAAATCTACACTTTCAAAAACTATCACTTTAAAAATTAAATGAATCTTAATTGAAATTGGAAATGTCTCTTCTGCCTGGATGATATTAGCATCACCTGTGAGCACCTACAGGCAAGTATTAGTCGTGTGTGTGTGTGTGTGTGTGTGTGTGTGTGTGTGTGTGTGTGTGTGTGTGTGTGTGTGTGTGTGTGTGTGTGTCAGCACTGTACCATCTCAGAGGGATTGACGGGAGTCAGGTTGAAGTCAGCCAGCGGCACACAGAAGCCTTCCAGCTGTCCGATCAGCAGCAGCAGAATCACGCCGTCAGCGAACTAGACAGAAAGCACACCGGAGATTGGAGCCTGTCCAAGGAAGGTGATGTAATCTCAGAGGATTGTGAGCCTTATTTTCTCTACAGGAAAACTCCGAAGTGCTCCAAAGGTGTTCCACCGTTGTTGTTTTGCTTGTTGTTTACCTGTTTGTCCATATCAGCCACCTGCAGACCCATGGACGACATGTTCTGGTTCACAAAGTGTAAGATGGCCTGAAAACGGACACAGTTACGTAGTTTGAAAGTTGATCATGTTTTGCTGACATATTAATTAATACAACATACCGTAAAAGTCGGGTTATAAGCCGCTTCTACCTTTGGTGGTTGTCCCTGCTGGAACCAGCTAGTGCTGGTGCTAGCTTATTGCTAGCTTCTCGCTAGCTCCCCGACAACCACTGAAGTTAGCGGGACCAGCCCCGGCTCTACGCCAGACTCGAGCGGACGGGACGCAGGCAGTAGCTAGCGGGAAGCTAGCAGCAGCGCTAGCTGGCTACACCGGGGACAACCACCGAAGGTAGTAGCGGCTTATAACCCGACTTTTACCGTACATATAATTAAATCATTCGTAATAATCATTATGAGGAGCCCTACTTGAACCCGTTGATTTATCGACGGTTGCTTAACAAATTTACAAATAATTGGCAACTATTTTGATAATCAATTAATCGTTAAAGTCGCAAACAAGTTATAGACCAATTTAATTAGGAATCAATTAATCAAAAATATGATTAACAGATTACTCAATCACAAAAATAGTCGCCTCAAGCACTATTTGAAATTGCTAATTAGTTTGAATACTCTGATCCAATCACCAAAATGTACCCGGAAAACAAAAATCTTTCCCATTTGAGAATTTTCATGCATCTTTCATCATGTTTGATCTCAGGTTTCTACATTAATAAGAAATAAATTATAGTTATTTACATCCTGTCTTTAAAAAACGACACATGCTCTGACTGCCGGTAGCGATGCGACACTTCTCTTCTCCTCTCCTTGCTATACCTTCTTCACCGTGTTGACCTTGTGAGCCTCAAGTTTCAGCAGTTGCTCGATGGGATCCTCCCCTGGGTGACCAGACAGACAGAAAACTGTGTTAAAGTCCTCGCAGGCTGAGATGCTGCTTCAGTGACATTCAAAATGTCAAATCGGCTCAAGCTCGGACATCTTTTTACTGACTTTCAATCTTGCTTTGGGAGTCTGAGCCTCCATCGCTGTTGGAAAAACACACACAAAAAAAGCATGAGGTGTTTTTCTCACATTCACACAATCACACAGGACGCAAAACTGCTCACCTGTCCTCTGTCAGGACTTCCGTCTGGACATCCGATTTGATTCCACTTCTGCTCACCTGCATGAAAATGAACCAAAGGGAAGAAGCGATTACACGATATGTTTAGGAACTGGAGCAAGGACACACAAACAAAGAAGATAATACTGAAACTTAAGCTGAAACTCACTTCCACAACCACAACTTCAACCGTCACATTCGGTGGCAAAACCAGTTCGGGCTGGAACGCTCTCACCATGGCAACCAGCAGATGAATAGTGGCCAGAAGGTCTTTCTTGTGGATGACTGACAAGAAACAACACACACACACACACACACACACACACACACACACACACACACACACACACACACACACGCACACATAAATGAACAGCCACTGAAATTTAATTATTACTGAAAACTTTCCATCATAATCATGAAATTAAACCGTTTTTGATTCTATTGATGGTCTGCACTTTTTTTCCCCAGCAATAGCCATTTCCTTCGTGTAAACTTTCTCCACAACAGCCTCTCTCGATGACGTTTTCATTGATCAACAGTTCAGCAACACTTACACACACAATGTGAGACCAATATAAGGCTCTTTATGCTTGAGTGTGGCTGGAGTTTGGACCATTTTCTTCCCCACTCCATGCTCTCTAGAAGGTGAATTGGTGTCAGAAATGCTTCGTGGCGGAGTCCGCCAATCCCATGGTGGATTTAATGGCCTATGCAATTCCTATGCACATAGGGAATCACAGGAAACTTGTAATGATCCTCTTTTTTAATCAGCCTCATTCTTCACTGTTCATTTTCTTGCAGCCCGATCAAACATTTCCTACAGCTGCTGCTTCACATTAAAAGCATGCAACCGGTGGAACATGGGGTGGCTTTCACTGCGAAGCACTTGCAGGAAATGCAATGCATTTGTTTGACATAAGTGCACCGCAAAATATTTAAAAACCAAACAAGACAATGGTTCTTTTTGCCACTTTTTTTCTTCTTTCCCAAGATCAGTTTACGTGACTCAAACAGAACCCCATCGTGTTCATCGCCACCAAAAATCCCTCACAGTTGGTGTAAGCAAACATGGCACCCTTGAGCGAGCACGAAATTCCAATTTTCGAGGACGTTGCCAGGACGTAACATTTGTTCTCTTCTTGCTTTCGTGCCCAGTCAGCTGCATGACTCACGGTTGACGTTCCACTTGATCCGACTGCTGTCCTGCAGGCCCAGTCTCCTGTCCAACTCCTCCAGGATCAGTCCCAGCTTGCGGATCTGAGCAAGGCTGGTCAGTGCCATCTCCTCCACAGACACGTGCACGTCGGCCAACCTGGCTGTGGAAATCAAGAAATTGTTATGATTGTTATGACTATTATGATGATGAGGATTCACATTTTTGTTATTATTAGTAGTAGTAGTAGTAGTAGTAGTAGTGATATCATAATTAGTAGCATTATTAGAATTATCATCATTTTTGATATTGTTTAATTTATTGATAGTTACAACAATACTGTTTTACTGGCAAGGGATTTGTTTTGGATATTATAAATGACAAGCTTTTAGGTGAACTATAAGCATTTGTTAATCTTCAGATTTAGATAATGGTCTAGTGGAAGTACAGCGATGATGAATGACCACACTAGCCTTTCATACAAATGTGTATTAACTCACACAGCAGGTGATGAAGCACCAGTCCATCGTACAGATCCTCCTCCAGACTCTGAACCACTATGTGCTCCGATTTCAAAGTGCTATTGATCCAATAAACCAGTGCCTACCAAAACACAATTTATCACACAGTCAGCTACAAACACCAGACGCTTTCATCTTCTTGCATACATCTTTCTGTTTTTAACATGCCAAATGAAAAACAGCATGAAACCTTGTTTATAAAATTAAAAAAAAATCTCTAAATTGACTTTCAGAGATAATACGATCCCAAAGTAGATGGAAATGATGACAAATACAAAATACTCCACTTAAAATAACTGGATTGTATTTGTTCTCCCTCCCGACTCCATATATGAGACATGCAAGGCTTATCGAGTTATTTACTCATTCGCTGCTGCTTGCATGAAGCGCTTGTGCTGCCATCTTTTCCAATAAAAACCCTATTTTTTTTTTTAGTCGGGTTCAGCAGACTCTCTTAGCCGTCTCCTATCACCTCTGATAATTATGTTCATTAAAATTTTACCAATCCTTCCACCTCTCTCCCTGTGTCAGATCTTATTCATGCTCTTCACTGCACTCATACGCATGCAGGCTCTGTAATGTATTTCCTGTGTAGCATTCATCTCCAGCCCACTCAGGAAACACTGCCTTTGTAGTCCAGGATGAGCCTTGGCGCTGCAGTAAATGTTTAATCGAAGACATAGATTCAGACAAAACTCTATGTGTCGATAACAGGAATTTATCTCTTACCTCCTTTAGTTTTTCTAGTTTGGGGTCTTTTAACGACGATGGCTGAATGAGCTTCTGCTTCTCTCCTGTATGAATATATTTACAAACTGCATTGGTTAAAGGGTATTGTTTCTGATTTCACCGCCTTTTCCATTCTTGAAATCTGTGATTGACAGCTCTATTATAAATACAAGCACTTATTTTATTTATTAAATGGCAACCACGTGTTTTCTCATCAACAATATACACACATTTTCTTTTTTTTACAAAAGCATCTCAGACATGCATTTCTTGATGTAACTAATAATGATCCTGACATCCAAAGCTTTCCATTCATTTCCTTATGGAATGGGAAGAAATTAGCCTGAAACTTGTATAAACTGTGTAGTAAATCACATTAAACATTCAATCTGTGTTATTTTCAATCAATCTTAGTCTAATGTGGTGTAATAATGACGATTAAAGCTGCTCTAGTCCAAGTCTTTTTTCCTTTTTGTGTTAGCGTATAAATGGTTAAGAATATGTTATTGATGGTAAATTACATAAAACATACAAAACAACTGCTATGGTCATTTTAAAGGATAGCTGAATTGAAACTTCAGCAGTCTGAATTAACCAAAATTACAGTCTTTAGAGGATAACATATTTCATTTCTTCCAGTGTGGACAAGACAGAACGAATACAGCCCCTAATAATGATCTCAATGTATATGTATGTGTGAGTATTGTATCAAGACAAACTAAATGTATCACCCATATCATGAAGGACTGACCCTGAAAAGACTCGATGTCCACAGTGTCTTCCTCTTTGTGATACTCAAAACTAGCCGCCTCCATCGCTTCTCCTCAGGAGGAGATATTCAAGAGCACCTGCAGAAGAAGAGCTTGAATACAAACCATGCACAGAAGAATGAAGAAACAGTTTCTCCATCGACCTGTTTGTCAGAAGGTTTCTCTCTCTCTCTCTCTCAACAGGGGCTCTGTGGGTGTCCTCGATCATAATTTGCTCAACTTCCGACTGCGACAGAGTTACCGGCTGACCGGCAGTGGAAGATGCTGACTGCACTGCCAGGCAGCTTACTGTTGCATGAAAATCTACATTTTTGCTTCTTGGGAACAAAGAAAAACAATTTGCGCTCAGTGGATTTCCAGAGTTGGGTTTGTTTTATAACTGAGGATGTTAGGAAGTGTCTCAAAACACAACTGAACCGGCCAAAAACTGAAAAGGGAAAAGGTTTAGTTTCCTCACTTCCTTTTCTTTTCTTTCTTTCTTTTTTTTTTACAGCGACAGGCTCAACAGATCAAGTTCTCTATCCCCTCCACCGATTTGCAGGGGCTGCACCTTTCTCTCTGATTTTTGTTGTTGTTTTTAAATTACACGGTCTTGAGACAAAGCACAGCAAACACAGCCTAACACTGACACAGCAGATGTGACCTGGAGCGTGTCAAACTGTTGTTTCCTGGATGTCAAGAAGAGAAAAGATACCGGTGAGAAACTTTACTTTTCCTGTGTGTTTTATGTGTGTGGGGCTTCCTTTTTTTCCCCTGAGTTTGACAGTCACTTTCAAACAAGGTCACACACAAAAAGCCTTTTTAAAAGAGCCTACCTTTGGCACTCTTTTTTAGAGCGACTCGACTGAATCGGATGACTTCTGCTGAATTGAGTTCCTTAACTGATGTTTCCACGGACTGTCAAAACAGCAATATAAGAAGCGGAGGGCTGTACTCTATCTGAGCAAAAGGTCTGACGGCACTGAAGTTCAAACCGTCGCTTTAACAGAAAATAACATGTCGCAGGGCCGAAACGGAAGATAGGCACAAATGAGAGAGGATGTGGCAGAAAAGAAGGTAGCGCTTCCTCTTTTTGAAACTGCCTTTGCACAGCGTTTCTTACAGATAAGGGCGTCTATATTTTGTGTCACGAACTGCGTTTCAGGCTTCTTTTTTTTTTTTTAATCTGAAGTGTGTGTCAATAGAAAAAAAAAAGAAAACAAGGAAGACTCTTGGCTGCGAATGAATTGTTTGAAGAAGAAAAAAACACACACTTTGGGAGGTCCGAGAGAAACGTGACACTCAATAGTCCCGAACCACTCAGGCTCGACTCACACGTCTTCATCTGTGACCGGACCAATTCGCTGCCGTCTGGTCTCCAGCCGTCTCCATTCTCCAACAAACAACAACAACAAAGAGAGATCGAGACAACACAATAATAAAAAAAAAAAAGCTCTGCGTGCGCGCCGGCCTCGTTGAAGAGTAGAAAAAAGGACCACCCATCAGCCAGACGAAGGGGCAATTTAGGGGGGGGGGGGGGATGTGGAAGGTTACCATAGCAACAAAGGAACGAGACAAGAAAATAAAGGTTTAAAATAAAACCCATAATTCCTTTGGCGAAACCCAAATTGCAGGAATTGTCTGCTCCAAAGGCCAATCTCGCTCAAAAGCCGAAGCAAATCTAAGCTATCACACACGTAAGGGCCGTAATGAAATTCTCATTCTGTTTGATTTCAGGCATTTATTTCTTGATAGGCAAGATAAAAAATAAAAAAAAAACACAACTCTCTCTCACACACACACACACACAGGAGTGAGACATCCAGTGAGGCATCCAGCGCAAGAACGGTTTAGATTGAGTCATCCACTCTGTTAATAATTCAGACCCCGGCTCTAAAATGCACAAGTCGACCACTGTACATCTCAGCAGGTCTCCAGGTGGCGCGGCGGGCCGATGCTGCGCTCCAGGAGGGCAGCGGGAGGTCCGGGCCTCCTCGGAGACCCGACTGAAAGGCCGCTGAACACGGAGATACTCTGACTGGAGCTCTCCCGGGAAGGAGAGAGCCCGCTGCACTTAAGGCAACAGCGTTGACTTTTAAATATGGCTTGAGATGTGGTGTGCACGGTTCAGAGTAAACGAGGACCATTCACAGTTCCTTCAGCTGTCAAGTGTGTGGTGAGAATATAAAAAGCTTTTTTTTTTTTTTTTCAGATATTGTAGAATACAGAGCATTTTCAAGTTTCTTAAAGGAATAGTTTTGTGGGAAAATGAGCATTGGCTTTCTTGTAAAAGAGTTATAGGCTGCGGGAGACGATCGATAACACCCAACAATGAGTCACAGCCACCTGCCAGTTAGCTTAGTTTAGTATGAAGATGGAAGCAGTAGGAAAGAACTGAAAAATGCATTAATTCATTAATATTCATTATCTGTATACTATAAGTGATATTAATAATGTATTTATTTCGGCATGAGTTTGTATCAGTTTCAGTTTTTAACATCCGTTTCTCCAAAGCTGAGCCAACTAGACACTAAAGAAAGAGCGAGATAGCATCTCAAAGCTAAAAGGAAATAATTGAATGAAAGCTAGCTAGCTAGTGAGATAGTCACAGCTACGTTTAGCTAAAGCTAAAGCTGTTTTTCCCCGAGCTGTTATTTACAAAAAGAGAAAAAGCTGTTATATTAAACATTGTCATTGGTGTTTATTTTTTACTTTTATAAGTAAATGAGCTAATTTCAGTCACGATGAACTCCTGCTAACGATAATAGCTCAGCAGAGGAGTAGCAAAGCCATCTCAGTTGTCGACTCTAATGGACAATTATGGTCCATTAGATGTGGTCATTGAGCTACATTAGATACATTTGCATTTTTAAATGTAATATATATGTAGACCATTTCAGTCATTTCCTTTTGCGGTGCTACAAAACATACTCTTTGCTCCAGTAGATGTGAATGGCAATAGCAATATAAAATGGTTTAGATATAATGTGTTATAATGAGCTTGTCTTTATGCTAAGCTAAGAAAACCGGCAGCGAGCTCTGAATACAAAATCTTAAAGATTTTAAACATGAGCTCGGTATCAATCTTCTCATCAAACTCTTGGCAAGAAAGCAAATATATGTCTCTCCAAAAACTATTCTTTTAATATTTACACAAATTCATTTTTTTTTGATACAATATAAGATATATTTTTTAATCTTTCTTAAATATTCTGGATTGAACAAAGAAATGTTTTCCAGTTTTAACATCCAGCCCTCATTTATTATTCTTGTGACGACTGAGGACTCAAATGCAGGCTAAAGGTCGCAGGGTTTCCTGGGTTGAATTTAACATTCAAGGAAGGAATAAATAAATACTGACATTTGGAGAAGATAAAATGCTAACATTCAGAGCTTTTTTTCTGGCTGTTCCCCGTGGGTCTTTACAAGTCACACATAATGATGACTTTTAGTCCCCGTTGGTCTCCTCCTGTGTCCGGACTGTAACGCATAATATCAGCGCAGGGACGGGGCGGCGTTCAGAAGTGATGTCATGGGGGGGAAACCGGAAAAGCTCAGTCAGAGTTTTTGTAGTTGGTGAACAGGTTGTAGAGGACTCTGAGGGTGGATTTTAGGTTGAGGTTGACAACATCTGGAAGACAAAATGGATACAGCAGAGATCTTTAGTTTGCAGAAATTGTTTTTTGAGGAGTTTCAGGAAGAATAATTAGACCTTTGACATGCACAAAATGTATTTTATATGATACAAAATTGGATCCTTGGAACACTGCAGCACAACATGAATGAGCTGCACTCCCATAAAATCATGTTCACAATGCAAAAGAGCTCCCACTGTGATTGCTGTTGGACTACTTTCCTTCAAAGGTTATTTGTAATTTTGAAACTGAAAGCTTAAAATAGCTCATCATAGATCATATGATGTACTACTTCATAACAGGAGAGCACAAAAACACCCTCTGTTCTCTTCATTAGTAACGTGATGTACTCCCAGTGCTTATTTGCTTGTTGCAATTTATCCTCACAACTAGGTCTTTGTTAGGTGATTCAGGCCTGACATCATTTTGTTACAACAGTGTCCCATTGCATCACCGTTTAAACTAGGACGCCTTCAGCCGCGGATCATCTGCATATCCCCGTTAGCTCGGGTGACACTGTTGACATCGTACATTGAGTTTATAATGAACCTGCACAAACCTCAGCAAACTGAATGCGAATGAGAACACATAACTCTCGTAGCGGCGCAGCTGGGAGATGATATCAGTATGAAAATAATAGTTATAATGTCCAATTATTGCAAAAGAAATATTGTTTTTTGCTAAGAAGAAATATTTCCTTTTTGACTTAGTCAAAAATATGTTTGAAGAAGGGAAAATCATTTGCATGAATACAGTGGGGAGGGAAACAATATTTACACATTTTGAAAGTTAGCTCACACTAATGATTCAAATATGTATACTGTGCATCGTGCACCTATAATACAGCAGCGATTTGAATCTTAAAATCAACATTGGAAAAGCAATTAATGCCAAAGAAAATAATTAATACAAAGCTCAATATCAAAAGTATGTATGGTGGTTAAAGAAAGTGTTTAAAAACTGAAATGTGGGATATTTAATATGGAGAAATATGGGACGAGAATGTGGAGCAAAACGTGAATATTTAAAGTAGCTCTGAGAATTATGTAAGTACATACAAGAGATGTATACTGTATAGTTAAATATGTGTTCTTCAATATGGGCTGACGGTTAACAGCTACATTTAAAGTCGCAAAATATCAAATACATTATTCTTTCAATATCATATTCTGTGGATTAAACTGAGTTAGAGTACCTGATATAAATTTGAAGACTTCAAGTTAAGTAAAATGCTGATTACAGTTAAAGTACGCTATCAGTCAACTGTATGAAATGACTTAAAGCTATTCCTGTAATAGCATTTCTCACTCTACAGGGGGTTTGTGGAGCATAACGGGTAAAACAAAATGTGTCTGTGAAAAACTGAGATAACACTTACTTCTGAACTAATAGTCAACATAACTAGCTTGCCGTCATATTGTTGATTATTTAAGTACAAGCTCTCTTTAAAAAGAACAAGTTTGTTCGAACGTGCAGCTCAGGGCACAGCTCAACACCATCGACCCGGCATCAGAGTTAAAGGGTAAGACAAAGTCTCCATCTGCTGGACAACCTTTAATATGACTGCTACTGTAAGACAACAACCATTAAACACACTTTTTAAACACCCGCCCCCGTCAGTGCAAGAGACTTATCATCTCAGTCAACCTCCATTACGTTGTGTTTTATCTAATCTCACACCAAACGTCTATAAAATACCTTCTGGTCTGGCTTTGGGTTTTTTCAGGCCTCCATCCTGCATCAGCTCAAAGGCAAACGCCACATTGTGGACCTGAAGGGGCGACACAATGGAGAAGCTAAGCGTACTGATGAGTTTGACTGACACATGTCACTTGTTGAGGGTGTGATCACCTTCTGTTCGAAGCTCTCAGGGGTGAGGAAGAAGTTGTACAGAGGGACAAAGTAGTCCTCTAGCAGCCCCATCAGCAATATCAGGTACACGCCATCAGCAAACTGGACACACACACACATAAACATATACATATGCAGTGTATATATAGAGCCTGTACAGCAGTTTAAAGCACATACAATAGAAGCAAATCAGACTGGATTGTAACTGAAAGATTTAATGAATGCAAATAGAGAGATGATGAGAGCACAGACATATTTGAGATAACACAAACTCATTATATTGTTAATACTTAACTGGACTGTGAGTCTGTAGGTAATGCATTAAATATCTTACCTGAGATTCCAGCTCAGTAACTTCCAGGTTCAGCTTGTTCAGGTGTTTGTTCACGAAGGTGATGAGAGACTGGTAACAGGATCAATGAACTATTAATCATTTCTACAGTATAATCATATTATTATTCTATTTATTATATATGTTAATGTTGTATTATCATGCAAAGAAAAGGTCTGAAATACCGTTTTCACCACGTTGAGCTTGTCTGGTGCGTGATCCAACAAAGTGTCAAACGCGTCCCTCTCTTTGTAAAAAAAAAAGAAGAAAAAGAAGACTTTAAGGAACAGTTTGATAATTTGGGAGATTTAGATAAGAAGATTGATGTCACTCTCATATCTATTCAGTGAATATACATCTACAGCTGGCAGATGGTTAGCTTAACTTAGCATAAAGAGTGGGTACAGGTGTAAACAGCGAGCCTGGCAAATGGTAAATTTACATATTCAGCTGGGATTGTAAAGCAGTAGACCAGGAGACACGTCACCCGGCCAAGAAATAGTCCCCTCTTTAACGCCTCAGTTGTATGAATTAAACAAACAAGATTGAACATGTTTATTAGTGAGCTTTAGAGCTGCGAGAACACATATTTTGTGACCTTTAGATGAAGCTAGACGAGCTGTCGCATCATATTTCACAAACGGATACTAGAGTGATTGATCTTCTCATCTAACGCTCAGCAGGGAAGCGAACGACCCAGTTCCCAAAATGCTGAAGTATTTCCATAATACGGTAAGATGAAATGTGTCTGGGACTCACCAAACCTTCCCATCATCATTCTGAAAAACAAAAAAATGAGAGACAACTATTCATTAATACTTTATACGACAATAAACATTATTAATACTTTACATTAAAGCATTAATATAGAAAGAGGGACGATTGTAGAGACAATCCTCCAGCTCTTACTCGGTGGTGCTCGTCAGCTCCTTGGTCACGAGAGCCGTCTGCAGGATTCCCTCTCGTTTCTGCTCAAACAGAACCAAAACGCTTCAGTCACTATGTGAGAGAATAACTGGAACGGACGCCTTTTATTAAAATCATAGACAAATACTGATAGATGAGTGAGACATTTATCTATAAACTGACATTATACTATCAATAAATGATGTGTTAGCCCCATTATATTATTGTTTTGGATGTTTCTTTGTTATTTTCATGGTTTATTGTGTTGTTTAAAGTTATATTCAGGGAGTTTCTCAGAGAAAATTATCAAATTAAAAACGTCATTTGTGATTTTCGCAACACATTTATGTTCAATTTTGAGGTATATTTTGCATTATCTGTCTTATGTTGTTTGTCACATGTATTGTTGCCAATCTTGCAGGAGACATTCATATTTTCAATGAGAGGGAAATAAAAGCTCAAATAAATTAATACAAAATAACTATGCACCTCCGTCTCCATCCCTGTGTCTGTGCAATTGTCATTCATGACAGCGGATGCCGACCCCGCGTGAGGTTGATGAGCCACTTTACCTTCACGACCACCACCTTCACAGAGACGTGCTCCGGCAGCCTGATGGGCGCCAGGAAGTGCATCGCGAGAGCCACCAGCAGGTAGACGATGGCCACCAGGTTCTTTGAATGGATCGCTGTGATAGCGAATCAGAAGAGAGGACGGTCGGCACTTTGTTCACCGCAAGCTACCATCATGACGCAAGTAAGATGAAAGGTCTGCGACTTTTGTTTTTTCCAAGAGACAGAACTAAAAAATGAAAAAGCCGCCAGCTTTAAATTTGTTATGCAAGGTAAACGGTGACATGTTGAAGAGGCATTGCACCAACGTGGCACATGGAGTTCAGTTTGCATGTCACAAGGTTAAAACCTGTAAAACTGTGGCTATAGAGGAGCTCTCCAATCTGTGCCAAAATGACCCCGATGATGTCATAGAGAGGTCATCAGGGTTATCTCAGCAATACAACAGAAACCCTGTATTGCAAAATAGATGATGGTGAATTTAAAAAGATGCAATTGAGTCGCTTGTGAGATCCCTAACTTTATATAAATACAAAAGTTAATCGCTGTAGCCGCAGTACAAGTAGCTATTTGCTGAAGTCATCGTAAAACTCACAGTCCACAGTCCACTCGATGGTCCAGCCGTGAGGCCGCAGCAGTTCGTTGACGGACTCCAAAACCGTCTGAAGCTTCTGCTTTTGGCCGATCTCCGACTGGGTCACCTCGGCCACGTTCAGCTTCCTGCCTGACAACTTTTCTGTCGACGACAATGGACATGAGATATCAGCTCACACACACAGGGAAAGACTGTTGCCATCAAGCGGCTTGTGTTGAACAGATAAACTCTAGCAAGCGTGAAATGTTTGAATAAAAATGAGATAGATGGATAAAAAATAGGGAGGACATGCTGGTGAATAAAAACCTTCATTTACATAAAAGAAAAAAAGTTACAGAAGTGCTTTATTAAAACAGAAATTCACAGTAATGTATGCTTTAGTTTTGATTTTGTTCGTTTGAAAGCTAGGACACGATCTTGAAAACGTAGAAATGCGGCGGCTGCAGACGACAAATATCCTGTGCCCTCAGCAATAGTAAGACAGAGGATTTAGGAAGCTTATCTAAAGTGTGTGTGTTCAAATGTATAAAAGAAACCAGCAACACTGGTAAAGAAAGGACACCTAAAATGGGCACCGATGCAATAAAAGACTGCGAGAACAGAAGGTGCAACCGTGATAAACGAGTGCGAAAACTAAAAAAAGGCTTCTAACAGAAAAGAGGGAAATCACACATCACTTAACAAAATGTTTCCTGCTGTGTTTTAGTTGTTGTTAACACTTCTGCAACATATGCAACCAAGTGCCACTCCTGTGTTGTACTACCTGGCTTTTTTTTAATTGCACATGCTCGTTCTTGATGTGTTTCTTGTTTGCACGTTTGAGGGCGGATGAAACATTTTGCCAGGCTGCTAAAATTAGCCGGTTTTATTGGGAAGACAAAAATCTTTAAATGAAAGCTTAGTTTTCCTCTTAAAATTACACCAAAAAACAAACACGCAATTTGAGAAAAACATGTTCTTTGTATAAATGCAATGGATCATTGAAGCACAAGAAATACACATGGACTCGTGTGACATATTACCACTAAAAACATGAATAACCGCAAATGTTATCACACAAATACTGTGTTCATTACTGTTGCTGTTGCAATGACGTTACGTCATATTCATGTGACAGTAGTGGATGCTTTTGGCCAACCTGAACGGGAGAGTGTCGACAAAAAAAAGCTTGCAGGGTTTTGTTTGTATTTGGCGAAGTGGGGAAGATTTATTGTTCAGTAGTCGTTAGCTTGTAGGTAGAATCTGTAAAAGTGGTCGGTCTGTTGTAACAAATGAGACACGAGGGGGAAGCCCCGAACAGACCAAAGACACTGGATACACATTTATCACAGTGGAAACTGGAGTGGGTTATTAAATGAGGTGGATATTGTGCAACAAAGTGAAAGAAAGGTTGTGAGTGAATTGTGTTCAGTGTAGTCAGAATACTTGTAGGCAAGATATTCACTATACTGACAATTTACTGCTAATACTGCAGTATTGGTATTGTCAGTTGCACAGGGACGTAAAGGAATGAAATCATGCAAAATGAAGTCTTGAATTGCTGTTTGCTATGTAGCTCTGAGTGCACTTAAAATGCAAGGTCTTAGTCACTGACCTTTGTCAAACAATAAACTCATAATATGAAACAAAAACATCTTCATATTAAAGCCACAAGCTGCAAATACAAATGTATACAATGCTGTTAATTGACTCCTTTTCCAGTTGGATGGTGCAGCCTGTTGCTCTAATATACATTTATAGTTTCACATTTAATATTCACTAAACTTAGTGATGATAATGCAGGAATGACAAACTCAATATAAATACTGCTGTTTTCCATATTGTTGCATGAAAGTTGAAGGCCGCAAGACGCCATGTGGATAATAATGTTGTGAGAGTTGTGACGCCAAAGAAGCCAATTTCTTACCAAATAACTTCTGGAGCACCTGTCCATCATAACAGTCCTCCTCTAGGTCCTTCACTATGATCCTATCTTCCTCCAGCTCACTGTTGATCCAGTCAATCAGGACCTGGACACAGATCACAACAAAATAAAGATTAAAAACTACAGCCAAACTTCTTCTATGAACCGTTTCTTCCTATATTTTACTGCTCCGTTTGTGCTGAGGAGATGAGATGCTTGAGCTCTACACAAGATCCCAGATTACCTTCAGCAGATCTTTAAATTTAAGATTTTCCCGCGATGTTGGGTCCAACATGATCCTCTCAGCGTTTTCCTCTGGTGAAGATAATGTGAGAGAAATTCAGTTTCTGGTGACACTGATGTTCCACTTTGGATGCAGACAGACTCACACTCACGCACACGCAAACACACACACACACACACACACACAATGTTCCTTTTGCCCTTGACATCAAGGGTGGTTCTCATGCTGACTAAGGGACGAAGGCGTCTCCCCCTGCAACCACTTTCATTTCCTGCTCCCTGTCAAAGTCTCCATTACTCAACATGTGTCAGTCACATATTCATATTGACCTCCGTGACCTCAGTCACTTCTGACAGTGACAGGCAAAAGTTTGAAGAAGTCGAAAATATTTGAAATGCAATTGAGTTTGAACAAGACTGCGTAAAGTAACACATTTTACACATTCGGGCAGTAATAGTTATTTCGCATGAAATGTGTAGTTTCAATATGTAAATATTAGTGGTGGGGGGAAAAAATCGATACAGCATAGTATCGCGATATTTTGCGTGGCGATATTGTATCGATACACGGAAGCCAAGTATCAATCTTTTATTTAATCAATTCTAAACTTTTTGGTCCTTGAATAATAAAATCAATTTATTTTTTGTTGACAAAATTTTCCTTTGGGGACAATTTGCGGATATCGCATTATATCGCAATACTCAATGTATCGCGATAATATCATATCGGGACTTAAGTATCGTGACGATATTGTCTCGTGGGACCTCTGGTGATTCCCACCCCTAGTAAATATGATGTTCTTCACATGTCCATGTGTGTGTCTGTGTGTGTTTGTACCCAGCAGTGTGTCCTCTGGGTGGATGTCTGTCCCTGTGGGAAGCATGGGAGCGTTGATGGCATTCTTCCCCTCCTCGTGGAGATCACTCACTGGTAGGAAAACAAGACACAGAAGAAAAAAAACAAAGAAAATTAGGCACAACAAATTCAATCAAACAGAAAAAAAGTGGATTGTTAGTTCTGCTTATAAGTAAGTGGAAGAAAAGAGCATTCATTGTGTTTCATTCTCTTAGTACAGCAAGAAAGATAGGCGGGCAGACACTGTGGGACAGAAATAAAAGAAGTCAATAAATAGAAAGCTTGTCACAGCCTCTGGTAACAGTATTAGCGCACAATCACCACAAATCCCCCTTGTGGGGAGAGTGTGTGTTGATTTGATGACAATTTGTGGCTCCTGCTTCTCCTCCACCGACACTTCTTCAGCCACTCCACCACCACCCTGCTCAGTTTAGTGTCCGTAAAAGTAAAAGCGCTGACCCAAAATGTCTTTTATCAAATTCTCTAAACCGGTAGACACTTTAACAAGACGCTTACAAGGGGAACTCCACCGACTTTACACATAAAAGTCTCTGGGTTGCTGTTTTATAAAGCCTTTCGTGGCTCCAGAGCTCAGTGAAGTCTGATAAATGTCCTCGAGTGATGTCATCGTTGGTTGGGGCTGAAGAAAAGTTGTGGCGTTAGAAAGAAGTGAGTTTACCAGACCTCTGGAGCCGGCTCCTCATCTCTGCTTGAGGCTATAGATTAGATTTAGATTACAGTATAACACACCTGAATTACAATTTAAACTGCTCGGGGTGGACTGGCATTGTGGGCATGTATTGACAAGGATGAAGAATGTGTGGAATAAAAAAAGATGATATTTTCTGGTTGTGCTGCATTCATTTCTATCCTTTTAAAAAAAAGTCCTTTATACGAGTCAGACAATGTTATAATTGTGCAATATGGTACTAGACATATTGTTTTTACATTGATTTCTCCTGAAACTGTATTCATCCTTGTTTTATTGTAAAAGTCATGATTATTTTTTCTTTACGTCTTTTATTGTGTGCAAGATTTCTGGATTAAATTTTTATTTTTACTTTTCTATCTATTTTACTTTTTCTCATACTTAAGTAAAATAAGTAATCCAAGCGTGTGTTTTGGCATGATAGTGTAAACATACAACACACTGAGAATATGATCCGAATGAGAATTTAGCGTCAAACCGTGAAGCTTTAAGTTTATTTTAAGGAGACCAAACACACAAAGTAGCAAACACTAACGCACACTAGAATAAAATCAATTTCCACTGAGATGCTTTTCCTTCTGACTGGAGAGACACCGCAGGGATTCAGAGGCTTTCTTCCCCTAATGGGCGCACTGCTTTCATCACCCTGCACTTCAATTTGTCTGACCTGCAACAGGCCGAACTACAATCAATGCCCTCAAATCTATCGTTTCATTGACTTTGCTATTTATACAACCTGCGAGGAGCATCAACGGCTGCACTTTGAGGTCTTTCTCAAATTAAAACTATGTCAAATAGATGTTTCGAACTGATAATAAAATACCCGAAAGTCTGGAATGGTGTGTTTATAGACTAAATCTGAACTTCAAAGCATGTCCAGAGACATAATTACCACGGGAGGAGGAGTCCCCACAGATTTCTAATCTGATTCAACCTTCCCATGAAGAGCGGAATATCAACTATCTCTCTACAGATCAGCAGTTTGCTTTGTAATTACAGAGCGAGCTTACTGCATTTCATCATAATCGTGCTGCTTCCTCCCCCCCGAGTCCATCCCACTGAATTACTGCTGCCGGCACTTCCCACAGTCGAGTAAAACGAGGGTGAAAATGGTAAAATTACACAATATAATGAATTTACCATGACAGATTTCTGCACAGTTGATTTATGGAAATACAAATACTTTCACCCGCCGGTCTAGAAATGTAACAGCAACCCTCACACACACACACACACACACACACACACACACACACACACACACACACACACACACACACACACACACACAGACAGAGTCAGACAGAGAGACACACAGACAGAGACACACACACATCTCACAGACAGACAGTGACACACACACACACAGAGATAAACACACACACACACAGAGATAAACACACACACGGACAGACAGAGACACACACACACACACACACACAGAGAGACAGAGAGACACACACACACACACACCACACACACACACACACAGAGGCAGAGAGACACACAGAGACAGAGAGAGAGAGAGAGAGAGAGAGAGAGAGAGAGACACACACACACACAGAGACTGAGAGGCTGAGAGGCAGACACACACACACACACACACACAGAGAGACACACATTCACAGACACACACACATAGACAGAGAGAAAGAAACACACACACACACACACACATACACACAGAGACAGAGACAAACACAGACAGAGAGACATAGAGAGAGAGAGACACACAAACACACACACACAGTCGATTCTGTGATTTTAAGTCGTGACTACTTACATCTTGATCTCCCACAACAACAACCAACACAACACATTGCTGGACGTGAACCTGCAGTTGCACGAAGGTAACACGTCCTGCTTCCCCATTTAAACTCCCAAGTTCCTCAAAGCCCCAAATCAAAACCAAATCTACCTTGTTTCTTCCTCTTGGTCCCACACAGCAGCCCCGCCATGTCCACACTAAACGCCGGCGGGTTCCCTGTACGACGGCTGCGAGCTTTGGTAGAATATGCAGGATTGCGCGTGGATGTGTGTGTGTGTGTTTGTGTGTGAATCGTAGTCGGTGGGACTGAGCAGTGGCATGGGCGTCATCACGTGCTTATTTCTGTCACAGCCCTCCACCCCACGTCTGTGGTCCAGTTACAGGAGACGCTGAGGGGTGTGTGTGTGTGTGTGTGCGAGTGTGTGTGTGTGTGTTTGGGTCAGGACGACCCACACTGGACATAAACACACAACAACAACTCAACACCGGTAACCTCTGGGCTGTTTGACGGAGGACGCAGGACACGACGTCCCTGCCGTGTGACAGGTATCCTTTTAATTTCAATATAACAGAAATGCATGCAGCGCGGTGTAGACGGACATCTGCAGGTTCCTGTTGCTCCAACCGACCGTTTACATCGCAGGCTAGTAATTTAACAGCAGTGCAAGAGGACGGGGATGTTTCCCGAGCATGTGAACGCAGCCTTTATTATGTTTAGCTGCAGGATAATCAATCAAGCAGCGGCTGGATTCCTGTTAACAGAATTACATGAATTCAATGTGAATCACAGCCTGCAGTCAAGAACATGCATCTAACGCCGGCGTCATTGCACAAGTTAATACCAGTGGTTTGTACAAACCGTTGTGGAAAAAGGGACATAAGAGGACAGCGTATACGGTCAGATGTGTGTTGCCTTTCGAGATAAAAAAATGTTCCCAGCGTAATGAGTCGGCATCGTAAACATCAGCGTCAAGCAGATTGAAATCGACCACGTCTGTTCGGTTCCACTGCTCCCGAGGGGAGGGAGCGAGGGCGAGGGGGTTCAAAGTGGCACAGGAGAAAGATATAAATAATGCAGCTGTAGGGAGAAGACAGGCCAGACCTTAAATATAGCCCCGGTTATTTACACCAACACAGGCACCAGTGAGTAACAGCAGCCAGGAGATGACGGAGCCACGGAGTCTGTTCCTCAGGGGGCTTTTTACATTCATTATGATGTATTTATCAATGTTTATTATGTACTTTATCCACCTGTTGGGTTGTAATTCAGGCTTTTTCCGTATTGGATTTCTACTGGTCTTCTTAGTAAATGCATAACACCCGTAAAAATTCTCAAAAAGTTGTTAAAGACAGTTTTTAAGAATTGTGACCAAAATACTGACTGAGTTTGACATTTCAGGGATTTCGCATAAAGAAACTGTAAAATAACATTATGTCAAATGCATCGTCAGCATTTCTTTGTTACATATTAATTATTAATCAGCTAATATTAGTCAACACTATATCAGCGCTAATATTGACAAATTGACTTTCCTTTATTTGCTTTAAACAGTAAATAGCTTTTAATTACATTAAAATATCAGTGAATCTCCTGAATAAAGACTGCTTATATAAATACATTTTAATTTCCCATTGATTTGTAAAGTATTTGCATGATAATACATACTTCTGAACAGTAAAGAATATATATTGAAATGAGTATATGAATAAAGTGAGTTCAATAAAATAGCAACAAAGAACAGATGACTTACTATTATCAGCTTCCATCCTGTATCTTAGTACTGTGTTGTGTGTTTAGAGAGTAAATACTCTTCACCCTGAGATAATACAGCGGGGATGTGACCTCACGTTCATCGCCGTCCTTATAAAGCAACATCTTTTGTTTGTTTTTGTCTTCACTGAACTATCACTGTCGCTGACAAAGGGAGTTGAGCCTTGTCAGAGAAATGCAGACTTCCTTTCAGTTGATCAGGATACAGAAAGAGACATGAACATGCAGCCATCTGGGCTGTGTGGGAAAAAAAAAAAAAGTTCCTATAGGTCGTGTTGTACAGCCTGAAGCAACACTTTCCATCCCGCCGCTGATACAACAGGAAAAGGAGGGTTCACACGCTTAATACTGAACTAAACAGTGCACATGTTGCTAAGGAGGCTAAAATGACGCCGTTAATGATTATTCAGCAAACATTAAGCAACCATTCCAGTGGCAACTCGTCTCTCTTGGGTGTTCCTCTTCAAGAATACAAAGCGCCACACCCAAAAGTAACAGAAACCACAACAGCAGCAGCCATGAGCTGTGCTTCAATACCAAAGACTGAACCTCACAGACTTTTAATTCCAACATCTCCAAAAATCATCTCTACTTTGATTAAAAATAATGTGTTCATCAGCTGGGCTTTTATCCACTTTGACCACACAGGGGCACTGCACACACACACAAGCTGCACACACACACACACACACACGCTGCACTCTCACACAGACACAAGGCTGCGTGATTCACCTCGGTCCTCACTGCAGACTTTATCACCTTCAGCACAGACTTATAATCATGCGTTGGCTAAATGAAGGGCTGGGGACGACCCAGAGGTGTTTTTTTGAAGATAAGCTGGAGGTTGAAAAATTATAGGAACAGTTGTATTTTTTGTTGTAGCATTCATTACATATTAGCACAAAGGGAAAATGCTTAAGGCTCCTCCGATCACAAGTTTCCCTTCCTCCCTTTGTACACGTCCGAACACAACATTAAAGTCTGCACCAGAGTTTATAAGGTTGGACTGACGAACCTGTGACTCCTTCCACAACATAATTAAGGTTAAAACATCTGGAATGTGGGCCAAAAAAAATAAAGATAAGGGGCGGATCTTTATCAAAATCATTTTGGGAAGTGTGCTCCTCAGAGCCATATGAGAAGGTTTAATATCTGTGTGTTAAAGGTCCCGGACGAGTTTAGCTTAGCTTAGCTCAAAGACTGGATGCAGATGGAAACTGCTGGTCTAGCTCCAAGAAGTCATTCCTGTATCAATATAGATGAATATAACTAACAATTATTTTCATTATCGTCAGTCAAAGTGTTATTTTATTGATTCATTGTTTTTTCTGTGATACCAACAGGATCGTTGTCCGTCACAATTTCGGAGACGCCGAAGTGACGTCTTTAAATTGCTTTTTTTAATTCCACAAACTGTCCAAATCCTCGTTTCTGAGAAGCTGGAACCAACAGAGTGAGGCAGTTGGATTAGTGTTGATTGGTTTGAAATAATCCCTGAAGCTGCTCCTACTCTCTGAAAACATATAATATCCTTTAATTTGCAACTTCACAACTCTGCATCTATGTAAAGTTGTGGCACATCTTCCTGATACATGTTTGCTGGTCTCTGTCCATTGTGTAAGTTATAAGTTATATGTAGCTACAACTGGTTTCAGTGAAGCTTTAAGCACTGCCTTCAGCAGGAAGACAATTATTCCCATTTCCTCATTAAACGAGGAATACAACCCTGTTATCCTCTAATTAAATCACTGAGCTGAGCTGTCTGCACTTTTCCCCGTAAAACTCCTGAAGCAGCTTGAAGGTGAGAAAGAAACACCGTATTCTCTCTGCCATGACAGCGATATTTCATACAAATTAGGTCTGCAACTCCCTATTATTTTTCATTATCAATGATTTTTTTCTGTTCATTGTTGAGTATATTATAGTAGAGAAACAGGTACTGTTTGACAAACTGCTTCTTTTTTTTTTTTGCCCGACCACCAGTCTAAAATACAAATAGGTTTCATTTAAAATGATATGAAAACATAAAAAGGGACAAATCCTCATAGAAGCTGGAACCAGAGTATTTCGGGCTTTTCTTTCTTAACTAATGGACTAACGTCAATCAGACTAAATGTGATATATATGTCTGTATCAATTCATCCAATGTTACATATCCAATGTTTGGCGACTGTCCCACCAGACATCAGAGGCTAAACTGCAAATTGAATTGAATTGATTAAAATAATTCAAACTGTTAAATATACACACTAAAAAGAGTGGAAACCTCTTTTTATATGAGACGTATGGAAGTTAATGATGCTCCTATAAGGCCCCCTAAACATTAATCCTGTATATGTCTACGTCCTCCTGCTGGTGGACCTCCTTTAATGGAGATTATAAACACATGGCTGTGAGCACAGACACACAGAGAACACACACACAGACGCAGACAAACACACACACACACACACAGAGACACACACAGGCGTTAAACCTTGCAGCTGTCTGTTGTACCACAGTGTCTGGCCTTTTGGGAGGGCAGAAAATAGTTTAGCCAACGCCTGGAAAAGTAAGACAATAAGTTAGAGAGAGTTTCGAAACCCTAAACACAGGTAGAGCAGAGTCATCCTCTGACACCTTTATCTTCATAACCTTGCATTCCCATCACAAGTGACTGTGATCTATTTATACTCATGGCCTCATGTTAAAGGCCTGTGCAGTTGCTGAGAGGACTTTGTCTGGCCTCTCTTGTATTCACTTGAAGAACTATAAAACATAAAAAGGTGCTACTGATTGAACCTCTAACTGAATTATGACACCCATCGAGGGGATGCAAATGAAACATGGACCCAGATTACAATATTCATCACGATAAACACAGCAGGAAAACGCTGGAGGCTAAACATCTCCATATGCTGTAAATCTTGTGTGCAGGAGATTAAAGTGCCAGTGATGTCCCAGAGGAGAATATTGAAATAGCGCGTCATGTGATTGCAGCACCATGGACAGAAACACCAACCAGGGGAACACACATATCCCTTTAATGCCATTAGAATATCATACAAACCCCTCAAAAAAAAATAAAAGACTTGCCTTCTTTAGACTTTTTCCTTCGTGCCAGGGTTCCTCCTAATTTCCCGAGGAAAGATTCGTCCTTTTTCATTTTTGCGGACTGCGTGGTCGCGCTTGTGTTCGCGGTCCCGGACATCTTGAGGTATGACGCGCACCTTCTTGTGTCCGTGAGTAATGTCACTCCTCCCCGTGGGCCACGAAAGCTGCCAAATTCACCGGCAAGCAGATTGAAGGAAGCAGCGCTCGTCGTGCATCAACACAGACGAATGATTCACGTGTCTGCAGCTTCATCTGCTTCAATGTTTACTGACGGGGCGCGCCACAGTGCCGCCTAGCGGCGGGCCGAGGAACAGCGGGGACAAAGTCTGGTCTCCAAGAAATAGACCATAGCATCCTAAAAAAAATATTATATTATCTATTTATTGTAAAATATTACAGTAAATGAATAAATAATGGAGGTTAATTAACTTAAATCTAGCATTCTAAGCTTTTCAATAAATAAAGACTATGAACTGTTGTTGATAGTCCTCCAAAAACCTGTAAGAGCTTAGAGAGTAATGTGATCGTTTTAGTTAATGTAGCAGCATTACACTTTAAAAGTACTTAAGTACATCAAGTAAAAGTCCTGCACTTAAACACTTAAAGACAAAGTAAACAAGTATTCACAGATAAATGTACTTAAAGTATCAGCAGGAAAGTATTCTGTTAAATATCATAATGAATTATTATTAATGATGCATTTACATGAAAGCAATTATTTAATGCTGTTATGGTTGAGAAATTTATTATGCATTTTTTTGTACAGCGCATTACATTTATAAACCGATCAGATGCTTTGCGTGTGAAACTTTACTATTGGTAATTAGTAACCTTAGCTGTGACATGATGTAGGCTTCCCTCTGAAGTGGAGTGGAGCGAGACAATGAGCATGAAAAGGAAATATGAAGTTATGTACAAACCTCAAGTCCAGTACCTGAGTAAATGTACTTGATTCTCTTCTGTTCACAAATAATGAACATCCACACAAAATAATGTTCAAACATTCTAAAACCTTGTTGAATGCAAACATTTGCATTATGTCGCTGATTTGAATACACATGAAGACATTTGTTTTGTCACAACATCGACACAAAAGTAATTTCAGATTTACCATTTGTAGAAACATTTGAGGCTAAAATTAAAAAGAAATACAAATACATTTCTGCTAGACCTCCTACATTATTTACTATCACAAATTTGCAAAGAAATGAGAACATATGAACTTTTAAAACCATCCAGTTGTGATAGATTGATTTGTTTTGTTAATCCATTCACCAAAAAAACACAAGATTTCAATTGATTCCAAACATGTGTCTTTTGAGAAATACAGTATGTTTTAGGGCACAGCGGTAATGCTGAAAAACACAATTATTTAAAAAACACAGGATTATTTATTTAAAAATATGAAATACAAACTTTTATCAAGACACATGATCGATGTGCTTCAACTGGTTTCTGAACCAAAAAGGAGCAGCATCGGCTTCAGTGCTCCTCCCCTCCAGTTTCTGGTGCTGTTGTTAGGAGACAAAAGTTCCTATTAGTATAGTGCAGCTTGTTTCAAACTCTCCGGATGTCACGGGATGTGCATTGTTGCCATGTGAAGCTCCCGCTGTGAATTCACCTGTCGTCCGCAGTAGCTTCCAGTCCGCCTGCAGCGCCAGTCTCAGTCTCTCCAGCGCCTCCACGTCCTCCGGTAGAGGAGCGTGAAGCTTCCCCAGAGGGGGGGCGGCGACCCCGAGGAGAGAGGAGGCCGTGGGGCCGACACATGCCTTCTCAGCTTCCTGAAATAACAAAAGAACCGCCCACTAAAGAACACCTGCCTGTTTTTTAAAAAAAAAAACGCCCCAAAAAGGAGGCCAAAGATGAACACGTAGACCTCGTCTTCTTACCTGCATGAGCACCAGTGTGTGTCCTTGCGCGAGGCCCTGCAGCAGGCCGGTTAGCTGTTGCCACGCAGCGTCACACAGCCCGCTACCCGGCGTCCGAGCCAACAGAACCAGGCTGGGGTCGTACTCGTATCCCAGAGGCAGGAGGAGGCCCAACACAGCTTGTGTGAAGCCGGATACGTCGCTGCAGCCCTGTGAGAAGACAAAGAAATAAACACACTCTGGGATATGTCCAACACACAAACATCATGCAAGGCGGGGCATAACCATGTTATATCATGTTTTACCATCAATGGGTTGCAACATTAGGTAACATATTCCAAAGTACATTGAAAAAAATATTGTTTTCAATATGTTTATTTAACAGAAGCAGGGATGTCCTTGATAAAAAGCTGAGTCACCCTTTTTAATCTCCTGTTTATCAGAGATGGTTTTTATACGTTTCATGAAAATAAGTCCTTCAGCATGAAAAATAGCCCCCAAAAAACAACTAATGGACGAAATGAATCTTAGTTGACAACTGAGGGGCATCCCGAAATGAATCTACTCATTACAGAGATCTAAATGAAAATCTATTCATATCAAAAGGTATATAGGATGTCATTTATTTTATTGGCCACAGCATCATGAAATGAGATCTGGTTATATAATAAAAAATACATTTACAAAAACAGTATTACTGAATTAGCCTCCACTACAGTCCTCCACACACAAAGACGATTGGACTTCACAAATCCTCTGAATGGTGATTTCTACGACCGTAATGCCCGGTACCTTATGCAGACACACAGGAATGTGAAATTTGCTTTTCTGCTCTCCTGACTCCTTGTTGCTGAACTGCACCAGGAGTGTTTTCCTGAAGATGAAAATATTTACTTCATCACATTGTTCATACTGTTGCAGATAAATATATATTTTTTCCATCAGCTCAAGGGGGAAATTAAAGAGAAAGTCTAATTTCGGGACACACAAATGACATTCACCCATCGTCTGCGCCTTTTCTCGGGACCGACGCGTCTCCAACACACACGATCAGAACCCTGCATGGGGAGAAAGCGGTATCAGATCATATTCAGTGACGTCGGCTTCATCGCTTATTTCTAAAAATCGCATCTACAACAGAAATCCCTTAAGCACGAATGAGAAATATGAAGGCCCAAAACGTCCCAGGAACACAAACCTTAGTACAGACATGTAATTAACCGAGTAAATATAAGTAAAGTACATCTTAGTGTTTGTTTTTTTTAAAATGTAGAGCTATTCCTTTCCTGTAACAACGCCGGTCTCATTTGTCACTTTTTCTTTGAAGCATGCCGTCATTTCAACGTGCACAATGCATCAGATCTATTTTGTTATACCGGTCACGGTGGGCAGTCGCAGCATGCTGGACAACGCACACTGTCGCCATGGAGACGTCCCGGACCAGCGCCAAGCCATTGCCGATCTGAGATGTGGTGATTAAATATAATCAGCTTGCGGCTCATGTGGGCAGGTCAGAAAAGCAGATCATATCACGGAGGAGACACAGACAACAGCATCCAGCCTGTACCTCGTGCTTCTCCATCTTCTCCACGAGGGCCGTGAGACTGCACAGGGTCGTGAGATCGTCATCTGAAGCTACGAGGAACTTCTCCCTTATTGTGCGGATGAAAAGCATATTTAGTATGATAATAAAGACAAAAATCACCATTAGAAATATATTTTTTTTAATTTGAACGCCTCCTGTGATATTCTTCCGGTGTCAATAATAAGACGTGAAGTTGGTCTGTGTGAAACCTGAGTTTGTTGACTAGGACCGGGTCGTCTGATGAGCTGAAGCGTTGACATCCGTCTGGGCAAGCCACACCTTCAGGGAGGAGTAAAGCAGTGCTAACCGGAGGAGAGAAGCGTTTCGGAGGCTCTGGCCACGCCTCTTCCTCCGCGCTTTTCTCCTCTTCTCCCGTCTTCTGCCTTTCTTCTTCTTCTTCTTCTTCGCTATCGGGTAATTTAATGCGCTTCGTGCTGATATCGTAGGAGGGGAGCTCGGCTGGGGAAAGGAGTAATGAAACATTTTATGAAGCAGTGACTTCAAAGTTATCTTGATTCAAGGCCACATTAGCCGCTATTAGCATGACACAGCTGAATCTCAGAGCGAAGTGTGAGTGGCAGAGTTGCATTGTGGGTAATGTGGGCGCCACGTTTTGACACGGAAGGAGGCTGTGTGTAAATTTTAAAAAAAGGTGATGGTTGTACTGCTCACTAGATAAATGATTAAGTACTTAGCAGCATTCTGTTCACACTGAAGTAGCATCATCAATACATCCTCACATGACCGGATCGATCACCGTTACCGTTTCCGAGCTATCGTTAAAAGAATATAGTTTCTCACAAATGTAAATCAACATCACCTCTTTCGCTCGATTATTTTTCCCCCCAGTTTTGTTCTATTAAGAGAAATTAATTGTATTAAATATGTAGTGCTATATGTTTTTGCATTTTTCCTCAAAACTGTACCATAAGGTCACTCACCTTCATTCTTAATCATTTTATCCAACAGTTACTTATTTAAACCTTCTACCTCGCAGGCCGCCATTCGACAGGTCAAAGAGACACAATGCATTTTGTGTGGTAGCGGTTGAGTGCGTCAAAAAAGCGCACATCTCTTAAACAGACCTTTTTGTATGCATCCAGACATCTCTCGCATCCTCAAAATCCACAAACAGTGGGAGAGTACTACATGCTTTTACGTCATATTTAGTACAAACAGTATGTTGCCAAGCAATTTAAAACAGGTCATATATATCTGGTTCTGCTTTTTGTAAACTGTCCATGAGTCAGACGATTTAAAAGAACATCCGCAACATCAGTGTGATGCATGGAGTGTGAACGCTCAGAAACAATAACGTGGGTGTTTTACCTGCATGTTTGAGGCAGGACCAGTACTGCCGGTGAGCTGCTCGGACACAGTGAAGGGACTCAAGTGCACTGAAAATATAAAAATAAACTCAATACAGTTAGAAAAACACGCGCGCACATGATTTACCCGACCCGAGACCGACCTTGTACACGGACCGTCGAGGTTCGCAGGTCGCGGCGCCGGGTCTCCGAGCAAAGTTTGAACTGTCTGACACACAGACTGGTGGAGGGAAGTCAAGTTGTATCCTCCCTGGAAAACACAACAACATATTTGACTATTTAAATGTTCCTCCAACAGCACGGCAGCATGTTTGGAACGTATCTGCGGCCTGACCTCCAGCACGGCACACAGTTTCCCTCCTGCGAGGTTCATCAGGAGGTGAGTGAGGTGGGCAAAGATGTCGGGGCTGGCACGCATTTCTCCCTGAAAATGAAGAAGTCAGTTTACCAAATGTTGTCCAGTGATGGCGAACAGACTGGACGCAGGGTTTTACAGTACTCACAAGTCATGAGATAAAAAGAGCAACAAGACATACATGCACGGATGCACATGCATATGATGCTTTACACCCAATAAGCACTTTATTAGGCATTAAGGTCACCGTTATGTCAACAAAACAACAATATAGAAACTTTGTTGAATGTTCGGCACAGCTGTTGGATTGAATTGCAATAGATTGTATAGGTGAACCGGATAAAAGTAAATGCATATCTAATGGCTATTTATATTCAGTACCTCTGGGTCACCGATGGCTGAGTCAAAGCCTGCACACACCAGCACCAGGTCTGGGCTGAACTGTAAAAAAATAAAAACACATAATTGATCATAAATTGACATAAATAATATCCACATCAGCCTCTGTCAGCAAGACGCAAATTTTCTGAAATGCTTCACCTCGTATGCGATTGGGAGAAGGAGGTGACAGAAGACCGAAAGATAGTCACTGTTCTTCATTCCCACCTGAATGATCACAATGGGATTTCATTAATAAAACACATATATATATATATACATATATATATATATATATATATATATATATATATATATATATATATATATATATATATATATATATATATATATATATATATATATATATATATTCAAACACACAAATGCTCCTCAGTATGAACTTTTCCTTGATTCCTTTAGTATTCCTTAAATAATCAATTAAGCTCATGAATACAAAAGTTGCAGCCTTAATTGTTATTCATAAAAAATATTGGTCTTGCTATTTCCAGGCTAATTTACAAAATTGTCAAAGCAGACATTTCTTCTCCCTTTCAACTTTATTCTTTCAGTCAATATACAATTAGAGTGTCAGATAAAGCAAGACACGCTGTGTAATTTAAAAAATACATTACAATAACTTATAGTGCCTCTGTGGTCACTTACTTTGTTCCATGGTACATTAACATTGAATCCAGCTCCTTTCTCTTTGCCAACACAGTCGTAGTCTGAGTCTCTGAGTTGAGGCCAGAATTTCTGATGCTCGTAGCGGTGCCATGAGAAATAGAGCACGCTGGGAATAAACATGCGATACGCAGAATATATCACGCTAGAAGACAACAGCAAAGTAAACAATTTAACGAGTCAGTTAGCAAGAACTCACCTCGGATCATCTTCAAAGCAGTACTGCACCCCTTGACCATGATGTACATCCCAGTCAACGATCAACACCCTGGAAACGAATAGAGGAATAAATAAATGCCTCATGTCAGAACTATCACAGTATTTCTTTCAAGAATAAACAAAACAGTCTCAAATTACCTTTTAATCCCATATTTTTGTTTGGCATATCGCGCCGCTATGGCCACATTGTTGAACACACAGAACCCACAGGCAGCACTGCGCATACTGTGGTGTCCTGGAGGTCTGTCAACAATGACCGAGGAGAGATATACATGTCAGGATTTTATGCAGTAATGGATCAATCGTTTAGCTTAGAGGGAGGAAACGACAACTTACATACAAACCCATAGTATTTAGTTTGGAATGATATTTTTTTTTAAAAAGGAGACAAAGAAGCCAGCACGTAAGCAGCACCAAAGTAGAACCACAACGCATCAGGGTACATATGCTGTGTCTAAGGGGGGTAATGGCCTCACCTGACCAGAGCCATGCCGTTCCTCACCTTTCCCGTCATAACACTGTCCACCAGTTGCAGTGCGGCGCCTGCAGCCAGCTTGGCACAGTGATAGATGTTCTAGGACAGTAAATGAGAAAAAGGAACGGTTATCTAGGGCGAGGAGTGAAGCAGACGTATAGATGTGAAGAAATGGCGACAGCTGCAACTCAGCTATCAGGAATATCAAGTGCAGGACAGGACTCACCGGGTGGAAGTAAACGTCACCATACTGCAGGGTGAACTCCTTCAGCTCCTCCAGAGTCAGATAGGGGGTCTTCTTCACTCCCTCCAAGTACTCCTCACTGTTAAGATCAGCAAAGTGCACGTAGATGAGTGGGTTTAGGTGTTTATGTTGGCCTCAAGAAGAGGAAGAACAATGAAGTGAACTAGGTCTCTTTATCGCCATCAGGACCGACCTGTGAACCAGCAGGATGTCTGCATCGGTCGCCTCGCGCACTGGTACGGCGACGCATCGATCAGCCAGACCGGTCTTAACCAAAGCGTCATGACTCACCGTCAGACGCTCAGGTACCTCAATCTTACATGCACGGCTGGAGAAAAAATATGTTTAAATGATTTTTCATACAATGAAACGAAGGATGTGTACATTACGAGCTAATGAAGGATGTTTATCTTTTGAGCGAGTGAAATTTTTTGATGTTATGTTGCACAACTGAATTTGTGATTAATCTTATCAAATTCACGTTTCTTGCACTTTTTGAGCACAAATCACAACAGATAACAGAAGTGCAATGTCAAGAAGCAGTGGACTCCTCAAATCAAGAACACACATTGTATAAACATATGAATTGATGCAGAAAATACATACACGTACATAACAAGACATTCACACCTCTAATGGTCTAGAGTGGAGAACTTATTGGAGCGGTTTTGATCGTTTATTTGATAGTTGGATGGTGCTTGTTTGATATATGTTTCATGAGGACACTAAACAAATGTACAAAGAGAATAATTTCTCCTCAATATGTGAGATTGTATCCTAGACCACATTGTGTCTCACAAAACGTTACTAGATAGCCCTAACTTTATGCTTTAAATACCGGAGGAAATAAACTGATTTAAGCTAGAAGTTAACGTTGAAAAACACCACTGTTAGCTTTGAAGCTAACGCTGTGGGTGCTCCTCGCTAATCCATCCGTGTTCAGCAGTGACACAACAAAACGCAAGTTTAGTTCCGACCAACGTTTAAACAGAATATTTACTACTTCGTGTGCAACATTTAACACACATTTAACCCATCTATCCCCGTTTGCACTCCGTAAGATAACGTCACATAAATCAAACACGCAAATTAGCGTATGGTAAACTTAATTTAACTGTATTAGTTACAGTAAATTAGGTGCGATTCGTTCAAACTTAACGTAACGGGTACTTACTCAATCCAGAGCAATTTGTATTTGGTCATCTCCTCATCATAGATCAATGCTGTTCCCATCTTCTTTAACTGCGACTTTACTTCTCAAACCAGTGAAACTACAACATGTGTGACAACACTTAACCAATGCATCAGTTTATTCCCGTATGTTAGCGAACTGGTTCTAATGCAAACTGTGCACGAAGTTGACAGAGAACCTTGGTTGTAAACAAACCTGTAACATACAACAACTATGACACCACCGAGATGGGTCCTTTTTCTGCATGAACCTTGGAATCACATGTTGGCCTGCAGCCAAACAGACAAAGTCTTCTTTGAGTTTTCTGGAGGTTGTTGTACAGTTTAATAGTGGATTGGCGCCACCCAGCGGACGGGGTCTGGTACTTACGTCTGCAGAGGTGATCCGTCTTCTTTTTAAATAGCAAAATGCTTAATGTTTTTTGACTTTATTGGATAGAAAATGATTTGGTTTGAATATAAATGGTTGACAAGAATGCAAAAAATGCAATAGTTTTCATATTACAATTAATTATTGTATAACTATGTACTATTCCCAAATACCTAATATTGTAGGGCAACCTAGCACTCTTTTGTTTGTTTTTTCCTGTTTTAAAAAAAAACTGAAATAACATTGTTTTATTTTAACTGTATGTTTGCCGAATTGACCAAATATTATCATTATTATTTTATTTATATTTTTTACATATTTATGAAAGTACTATATTTTCTCACAATCAAAAGACAAATGGGAATTACATGGTCCTTTTTAATAGAAATAAAAACAACAGTGCAAGACAAGTCAGTAAACAACTCAGAGTATATTACTAGTACAAAATATAGAAACAGATTAGATGACATGAGAACATTTTGGTCTGGTGGATTGTTTCTGTGAGAACCCAGGGGATTGGAATTTTGTCTCTGAAATCATGGCTGTTCATTTGATAAGGTCGTTTATTTTGAAACTATTGACCTCTGACAGTTTCTTCCAGAGTCTGAGTTTTGGCCACTTTGGTATTCGTCTATTATTGATCGTCTTCTGACATACTGAAAAAGTATATCACACATGCTTTATCGGCGGCAGAGAAATTGCTTGATGTCCTTGTTCTGCGATGTGAAATTAGACCTGATTCCTTCATTTCAAGCAGTTATCGCAGCAGTCATGGCACCCACCATCTCCTCTTCTCCCTCTGTCTTATCTGCTGTTTCCTCTTGTGTTCTCGAGGGAAAAGCTGAATTCCTTTCTTCTTTCTCTTCTTCCTCCTTCTTTCCCGCCCTTCCCTCTCCTACTCCTCTTCCTCCTCTCCTACTCGTCCTGCACAGCAGGAGAAGAGCTCGTCTGCATCTCTTCCTGAACGACGGGTCACACGCGGCGTACAGGAGAGGGTTAAGGCAGGAGTTCAGATAAGCCAGACAGGTGACGTACGGCTGAGCAGTCAGTAAAATCTGATCCAAAGAGCAGGAGTGTGGCACAAAACCAAACTCCAGCAGCACGGCAACCGTCTTATTAACATGCAGAGGCAGCCAGCACAGAAAGAAAGCCATCACTAAAGTGACGATGACCCTCAGGAGCCTTCGCTGGCGCTTGCGGTCAGGACGCGGGCCCCGCCCAAAGTGTCTGCTTAGGAGCTGGGCCAATGAGCAGTAGCAGACCAGCAAGATGACAAGAGGAAGCAGGAAGCCGATCAGAGTTGATTTAACACTCAACGCGGCCGCCCACCACATCTCCGCCTGCTCTCGATCGCTCTCCTCCAGCTCCGCTCCGATCAGCATGGAGTAATCCATTTGGCAGGAGAGGAGGACGGATCCGGAGTCAGTCGTAGGGTGAACCGGCTCCAGCTGCCAATCATAATCAGATTCAAGGTCCACCTCCACCTCCTTGACAGAGCGCAGCAGCAAACCAGGAAGTGCCAGCAACCCCGCCAGCACCCACACCCCTCCAAGTATCCACAAACCCCTGCCGGGGCCCCTCTGTGGGGCACGGTGCCTGGAGTGCCGGCGTCCAGTCAGAACCCAGTAGCGCTCCACACTGAGCATGCTCAGGCTGAACACGCTGGCGTACATGTTGAGCGCGGTGAGGAAGCTGCTGATTTGGCAGAGGGGTTGCCCAAAAGGCCAGTGGTAGCCCATCGCTGTGTAGACTGCCCACAGCGGGAGAGTCACGAGGAAGCAGAGGTCGGCTAAGGCCAAGCTGGCTATGAGAGAGTCCGTCAGAGAGCGGGAGGGCCGAGGCGTGGAGGGCCGGTAAGAGGACGAGGCGGAGGAGCGAGAGGAGGACGAGCCACAGTTTTCCGTCTTCCCCTGGGGAATGGAACCGGGGGGGAATCTGCCGGCGCCGCTCATGTTCTGCTGGCTGCTTCTGAGAAGGCCAGCGCAACAGCGTTTTCCCGTTCCCCTCCCATCAGCCCGGTCCAGGTAGGCCCACAGCACCAGGCCATTGCCGAGGCAACCAACCAGGAAGGCCAGCAGGTAGACGGACGGGATGATGGAGAAGGAAGGAGACCAGTCGCTGTAGTCGCAGTGGAAGAGTGGAGGGGGAGAAGGAGAGGGGGAAGTGAGGAAGTCGGCATCTGACATCTGGGTTCCCATCTCCTTGGTGTCGATATCAAATCATTTGTACTTTTTTAAAATCACTGAAGGTCCCAATATGTTCCTGGCAAGCTGAAGTTTGGTCAGTATATATAGCGTTATATGTAACAGTGTGATGTCTTTCAGCAAAACTCCTGCTATTGTTTCTGGGCCCACGTTCTTTATCCTCCTGTTCAGGCTCACTTCTTCCTTAGTCCGTTGACTCGGATCCTCTGAAAATTCAACAAAACACAATGAGATTCTGAAACTTTTGCAACAAGTTCAACGACTGCTAATACTGTCCGTGCACAGCTTGTAACAACAAGGCAAAGTGAAGCAACACACATCTTACTTTGGACATTTAGTCCAAAAATGTGGGTCTAATCTGCCCATAAATGCTGTAAACAGACCTTTTGCAAACAAGAATGAAATGTCATCGGCGTCTGTTCTTCTCCATGCTCATGCAGAACATGTTCTCTTGTGCACAGGTGTCTTTTAAAAAAGACATTCGGCTTTAGCTGAACGTTTTAGACCTTTTTGACAAAGAGTTTGATTGTTACAAGACAACTAGACTGCAAAGGGAAACAGGTGTCGCTCCCAAAGAGGCAATGAGCCTTTCCTATGCATTGACCATTTATCATCTAAGAAATATGTTGGATGCCAAAATGCAGCATGTGAATCGTTTCTATTTTTATTTTCGGGTTTACAATGCAAAAAAATATATTTCATTCATACAGTAAATTTGGATTGCAGGCTTAATCTGAACTGCATGTTCTGATGAAGTCTTACAACAGACACTTACCTCCTCCGGCCTGGACGATGGATCCTCTACTCAGATGATGCGGTGATGATCATCAGAACTCTCATCCTGTCTTCTCTGCTTCCACTTTCTCTCTGTGACTTGTCCTCCTCCATCTCTATATCTGTACTGAGCCGACTGAAGAAGGTGTGTCTTCATCTGAAGTCCTCCACACACACACACGCACACACACACACACACACACCCTTTCTCTCTCAAAACTAGACCACCCCAGCAGAGAGTTACGAAACTTGCAAATACCCCCATAGGACAAACACACCAACCCTCCCAAGAGACACAATAACATCATCCATCCTCCTCCCCCCCAGCAAACACACACACCCGAGACACACAAACAGATCCGCCACAATCCTCAAAGCTGCTGGTATTCTCTATGCACAGACACACACACACACACGCACATCCCAATGCAAACACAAACACACTCTTTTATTGTGTCTCGCACACACCGTGTACGCAGTGGTTAAATGAAACAAGCCACACGAAGCACAGACAAATAACGGCCCTCACTTTCACAGTCTGTCCGCAACATCAGAGCAAACAGCTGAATGTGTGGGAGGATTTTATTTCAAACCGTGATTCTGTATCTACCTGGTGTAAAATAGAGCGGCACTGACAGATTACAGATGACCCACAGCTGTGTTGTCTCTTCCAGTCCACTGTTCATATATTTAAATTCCATTTTAGTTAAAAGTACAATTAAAAAAAGTACTTCACTTTTTTCTCCAATTTATATTCTTTATACTTCTAATCCACAATCAAAATGTTCTACTTTTTACTTGACTGTATTTATTTGACGGGTCTGAGTTAATTACTTTGATATTACCTCCATATGAGATTTGTCTTTGCACTAAAACGGGCAGAGACAAAATATTACAGACATACTGACAAATGATTTTAGAGTTATTTCTTCCACTTGTGCGTTGTCTCCCTGACCATGCATTGATGTTTTCACAAATGTGATACAGCACTTTGCAGAGGGAAAGCTAGTAGTGTAGGTCAGTAGGCCCTCATTAAAGTGTATATCAGAGAAATTGTTTTTAAATGTGGACAATGAGTAAAATATAAATCCAGTGCCCAAAAAGCAAACATTTGAGTTTTTAGAACATATACATTCATGAAATAATAATATAAGTTTGATACACATGGTCGGAAATTCAAGCAGAAGACATTTTAGCTCATTATCGGTGTCTTATCCCAGAGTTGGATGTAGTTGACATTCACTTAACTTTACGCCAAGAAATTACACTAAAAAGAGTTTTAGTCACCTTTTGGCTATTATTTGTGTGAATCCGAAAAGTCCTGTTATATCTAAGCTTGGATGTATTGGATGGATGGATACTGTAGGTCAGCATGGGGTTAGAGTGTAAACGGTGAAGATGCTTCGATGGTAAACAGGAAGTGTTTGTTACCACAGGGGCAAAGGTCACGCTGCCATCAACCTGTTGTGATGGAAACAGATGTTCCCAAAAACATTCCACAGTCTTTTCTCTCACAGAGACATGGTGGTGGACACACACACACACACACACACACACACACACACACACACACACACACACACACACACACACACACACACACAAAGAAAGAAAGAGAGAAAAACAGAGTAAATACAACTGTCCCAATGAGAATAAAACTGTATGCTGAGCATCACAGTGGGAAACAAGAGGAGGAAGGACGTGATACAGAGTAACAAAACAGGTGAAGACCAACAGAGCATATCAAGATGTATAAAAGGACAAACTTCAAAGGCTTCATACAGATAAATCTTCTGAAAACGGCTGGTATCAATACCCTGAATTGCAGTAACTGCATTAACTAGAGGGTTGGATTTTTCCTCTTTGAGGTTGGAAAATGTTCACTCACGATCCAAACATTTAAAGAGCAGCTTTAATACATTCGTTAAGGTTAAAAAACAAAGTGCATTTCTATTTTGGGATATAATTGGCGAACCTTTTCTAGGCCTATGAAGAGCTTGTGGCACAGATGGAAAGCTGTGATATTGGAGTTCATTCAACATTAATGCAACGAGGCTAAAAGGTTTAATATATTAAACATAAGAAGGTAATATTATATTATTAGTATTGCCTGTTTCACAGCTAATGTTTGCCTCATTGCAGGGAAATTACACGCGTTATTTATTAATGACTTACAGGAACACTTTGTGTTAACGGAACAAAGTCATTATTAATATTGTGATAAACAGCCCTGTGTCTCTTCTTGATTAATATTTCCAGCACAGTTCAGTTCTGTTTTCAGCACATTAGTCTCATAATTCCCGTATAATTCTCAGCGAAAATGACTCGGAGCTCCTGTGGCTTCGCAGGACCTTTTAGGATCCCTGAACTGTGAAGGCGACTGATGGATTCCCATTCCTACTTGTAAAGTGAAAAAGATAAGAATTTGCATAATATGCCTGCGATGGCATGAGGCGCCGAGGCAAAGTCCACACAGCGGGACACCGTTTCAAAGGGACTGCGTGCACCGTTCAAGCGGCACAATTCGTCATGATCGTCGACAACCGAGCGGATCAAACGCTCGTCTGTCTGCTCCTCGTTGCGATGGCGGCAGCGGAGGTGCAGGAGAAGCTCTCGCCTGAGTGCAAACAGTTCCTGTACGTGGGCACGCTGCCGCTGGGGCTCGAGGAGCAGCCTTTTAGAAAGATTTGCCAGTTCTACAATGGCGAACCGCGGTTTGTCACCCTGTACGACACCATCAACCACATCCCTGTGTATTCCGCCTACACCTTCAAGCGCTCGGACGGCTCCAAGAAGGTCGACGTGCCCTGGATGTATGAGCCTCAGGTATGGGCAGAGTGTTACTTTCCAATGTTCAGGATAGGAAAAACTTGTAGAAGACCCTTTTGGCAATGAGTGTCATCTGTTATTTTTAGATTTGAGTGATGACCGTGTTTATCCTGACAGCTCTCCACAGTGTCCGACACTCGTGAGATGCAGCCGTTCCCTTCAGGGGACCTCCACAAGAGTTTTGAGGACGCTCAGGCCGTGCTCGACGACTACTCGAACTCTGTGATCTTCGAACGCGGCCAGCTGAATCCAGACGAGCACCAGGCCCAGCCAAGCGACAAAGCATCCACCTACACCCTGACGAACGTGGTCCCGCAGGTCAGAGAGTTCAACATCGGGCCCTGGAAGAAGCACGAGCACACCATCCGCAGGCGGCTCAACAACTACTGCCGCGGCACCGCCTACGTGGTCACCGGGGTCACCACCTCGGGCCACACCATCCGGCGCCATAACATCAACCGCCTGGGCATCCCCGCCTACTTCTGGTCGGCCTACTGCTGCGTTGACTTTGACCGCAACGCGCCGTACTCGGAGCGCTCCAAGTTTCCCGCGTACGCGGCTCACGGGCTCAACGACAAGGAGGACAACAAGGTGCGAGAGATGACGGTGCAGCAGCTGGAGGAATTCCTGAAGAGGGCCACTTACGTTAGCCGCTCTTTCCAGATCTTCTATGACAACTGTGTGGCGCTTAATAGTAGAGACAGCGCCTTGCACCTGCCTTGAGGGACGGGTCCAACCAGTGTCCATAATATTTAGCATTTAGCATCTAAGTAGGAGTGATTGGTTTATTTGTTTTAATTAATCTGCGTTTAATTCTACAGTTTCCATGAGTTAACAAAAACGTGTCGCCCACATGTCTCCATTGGATTTCCATCAACTAATTTACAGTTTTGCATATAATTGCCTTGTGGCAGCTTGTTTGCTGATTAAAATGTTGGTCACAACCCTAATTATCTGGTGTTTGTTATAATTAGAGTGATCTTTACTTATTTACTAAGTATTTATTCTGCATTCCTCAGTTCAACAAAAGTAATCCTTAATGAAAAAAGTAGCTTTTCTGAACTCTGTTTGCTGAAGATGACGTTGAAGGCCCTAAAGAGCAACTAAGTGAGCTTAGATTTTGTTATACCGTCCTCATAGGACAAGATCCTCCATGTTAACATATAATAATCAAAATCTATATCGTAAAGAAAGGGTACATTGTAAAACCTTCTAATTCTCCAATACATTTCAATGATGTTGACCCCGATGGTGCCTTAACTAGCGTTTTGTGCATGAACTAGTCACGAAAGCCCTATATGGTTGTACTCTTTATCACATATTAACTTGACCTCTTAATCACCAGTGGGAACTACGCCTGCCTGTGCAGCACAGACCGATTAGACCAACTGTTTTACATGTTCACATGCAGCCACTTGTCTGCAGCTCTACTGAGCACGGCTCTTAAGGGAAAGCCACACGGACAAATTCAAGACAAACTCGGCCCATTTTCATTTTAGTTTGTTCACAAATATAAAGTTTAACTTTTGGATAAATAATAGGATTTGGTGTTTCCCTGCTTATCAAAAGAGAACTACAGTAACCATCAGGAATACCTTTTCAGGGGTCAGCCTCTTGTAGTGCTCTGAAGTTTTTGCGGTAATCCCTTTTGTTGACATTGGTCTCAACCGTGAGATGAAACGTGAACTACAAAAGCTAAATCAAATTTCATTAAAGTGGAATGTAAAACTGCAAAGGAGAATATCACTCCCGGTAACATTTTTTTTCTGGCTTTGTTCATTATTAATACTGCGATCTGGGAAGATCTCTTTGGTACAGCCAGTCATATTTGATACAAATAGTATGAAACCATAAAAAACGTGAAATGCTCCAAAGCCAGGAGGGCAGACAGCGCCCCAGGGGGGAATAATATGATAAGTATCTAGTTTGAGAAGGCGGCCATGTTCTGCCAGCTGGCATGTGCCACAGTGCCAGATGGTCAGCTCCACCCTTTGACCAGCAGCAGACCGATAAGAGCCTAAAATACATTTCACATCCTTAATTGGAAGTTCACTTACCCATGAGGGCCAGTAGAGGGAGACACTCTTCTAAACACTCTACCATAGGAAAGATATGCCTTGAACAATGGTATTGTTCTAAAGAGAATAAAAAGGTGGAAACAGTCTTCATCAGAGCATTGAGCAAACAATATGTAAAAGATCCACATGATGCATATTGACAATATGTTTCTTAATAACACACAAAGACAGACATCAACTCAACATTTTTTTATTTCTCTCTTTAAGAGTTTTCTTTTTTTCCTATTCACATTCATCTCAAAGTTAAAAAATAATAAAAGAACCACGTTTCTCTGTACAAAAAGGGGCATGCCGAGAGCCCCCTGAGCAGCAGGGATTGACGTACGAGACGGCACACCGTCTACTTAAATCATTGTCAAAATAAACAGAGTCATCTCGGCACAGAAACACTTAAGAGAAAGTAAAAACGTGAAGGAAAAAAAAGTGTTTAATGATGAATTGTTGCTCTTTCGAGAAATAACCTTTTGGGTTCACACAGAAGCCAATACACACACACACACACGCATACACACAGACGCTCGAGCATAATACACTTAAAAAGATCCACAGTAGATGGGTGCGTTGCAGCCTGCGGCAGCAGTCCAGCTTGTGCGAGAGTGCGTTTTGGTCTTAGTTGAACCATTTGGTATTGAGCTCCGTCTGTTTCTTGATGCTCGTGTCCAATTTGAGGACCTCTCTGATCGCCATGGTCGCGTAGGTTGAGGGAGGCAGGGAGAACTCCATCCGCAGAGCGCGAAACACCCCCTCTGTGGGTAGAAGAGAGGGACAAACTGGATCAGAGAGTGCAGTGTCTTCATTTCCTCTATTCACCCTCTTTAAGGCATACACAGTACAAGCTCATGGTTTGTCAGTGTTGCTTGATTCTATCTATTTATTTATGGTCACAGAGCAACATAGAGGTTAGGACGCATGGGGACAAAATTGCAGGTTAAAGTAAGCAGATATGTTTGGCACATTTAAAAAACAAATGGTGTCCTGCATTGTTAATATAGTATAATCCACTAGAGTTCAGAAAGTTGCTTTAGCTGACCGTAGTTATTTTGTCCACAGATTAGTCCAGTCACCAAAAACAATCCACAAAAGAAACCTTACCTTTGTTGAAGACAGGAGCGGGTTGGTTCTCCAGTATCTCCACATCACTGTGCACCAGTGAGATCTTGGGGTCATCGTACTGGACCACCTCCCTGCATGCCGGGGACAAAGCTCCAGGTTACAGGTATCAGAGTAATTACAGTAAAGCACTCAAATGAACTGCAAGTACACAATAACAGCCTCTGTATTACAACACGGTAGGTATTACAGTAGGTATTACAACAGCGCTGCATCATGTTAAAAATAAATATACTGGTATTTAATTTGGTGCTAACCAGCTGACGTCAGTGGGTCTGATGAGGATGCGTCTGTAGGCTCCAGCCAGAGAGTAGTCCCGCACTTTGTGTCTCATGTTGTCGATGTCCAACCCGTCTGCAGTGAGCAGCTCTCTGTATCCTTCACCCACTGACAGAAACGCACAAGCATTGCAGTCAATTTCAAGCTCGGGACTACTTTTTCACTTTCATTTCTTTATCTGTACACTTATTTGAACTGTGTTTGTCACTTCATCTTGATTTTGCGATGGACACTTACTTTTTTTTCAACTTTCTTTCATGTATCATTGTATCCATTAAACTTGGTGCAGTTTAAAAAGCCTGTGTTGTCATTAGGTTGAAATGCTATTTTTCACAGCTATCTTTTCATGAAACACGTAAACAAATTAACTCACACAGAGCAACCTCTTACCGGGATGAGTGGGGTAGATGACATCAAACCCAGGAAGTGGCATCACAACGTCATGGATGGAGCGGCCCTCGGCCTCCTCTGCAGACAGCACGTGTGCCGTAGCTTCACAAGTACAGACGACATCAATATGCAGCATTTACATTTTCATGGGTCATCATTATACAAACTGAAATCCCTTAATAATAAAGTGCAGTAATAGTTTTAGTCGGTTTGGAATAACAAAAATTGTTTGAAAATTGTTTGAAAATAAATCTACTTTCCAGCAACAACACATTGACTTGATTTTGTCTCTTTTAACTTCCAGTGACAGAGAAATTGATAAAGAACCATTTTATTTTGGACATATGTGCCTTCAAAGTATTTCATGTTCTTTAAAACTATTGAAGTACTAGTTTGACATTTTGGGAAACACTAATATTTGCTTTCGTGCCGGGAGTTAGATAATACCAATCATCTCTGGGTGAAATATGAAACCACAGCCAACAGACGGTTTAAATTAGCATAAAGAATGGAAACAGAAGGAGACAGCCAGCTTGGCTCTGTCAAAAATGTGACAGCTCAGTTAAAAAAAAAAACGTTTTTTGGGAGGAGTAAGACAGTGAATGTGTATTTCCAAAAATATTGATTCCTATAATATTTAACATTAGCTTGTCGGAAAAAAAGGGAGCTACTTACTTCCTTTGAGCACAAGGTCCCCCTCCACAGCCTTCAGGCCGTAGGCCTCGATTCTCCGGCTCACCATGGTGTTCCACACAACGCTCTGGTAGCTGTGGATGTACATCAGGCGGTTGTTACGAGGGATCTGAAAAAAAAGACCAGACGGTAATCAGAAAAAAGCAGAAACCTAAGTTGTCAATGAACATCCACACAGGGTTTAACGAAAGTAGTTTATTTTCGAAGCCGCACACAACACATATTTACACATATTTAACCCGTTTGAATGGAAGAGCACCTTTACTGGCTATACTACTTATTTCATGCTCCGTTTGTCTCGTTCACATCTTCGGCCTATTAATAGCATCAAAAAAGATTAAAAAAAGATAAACCAACCATCTCAAAAGCATTGACGATGTTCTTCTTGCCGTATATAGACAGGCCTCGCAGCAGCTGCCCCTCAACACATCGCTTGTTGGGCAGCTTTTTCAGGGCTGCCTCCGGGTCCTGAGTCTTTGCCCACTCCTCCCTGCAGCGGACCAGGAACTCTTTCTCCGCTGGAGAAAGCAGTAAAGATGGGGGAACGTTTGACATACTTCTTAAAACCACTTAGGGGACAGTGAGGACAAAAACAACAACAACAAAAGAGTTTATTACCTCCAGGACGAGGCTTCAGAATTAAATCCACCACCTCTTTCCAGTTGTTTTTCAAGATAGCCCTACCCCCAAACACAAAGGAGGAAACAACCGTTCAGTCATGTGATAATCTAAATGTACGTCAGTATCTCCTCGCGGCATTGACCTTACTTGCCAACTTGTTGTGTCGGCACAGCTGTGGTGCCAAAGCGCTGCATGCCATAGTAGTTGATGAAGCCCGTCTGCTTGAGGGAAGTCAAGGCCTGAAGGACCTGGTCATCTGTCCCTGAGATGTTTCTGGTACACAAATTAAACAATAATTAGAAGTGCAGTCACGTAACAGTGAAGTTAACACAGTACAGGACAGTGTTTCACAAAAATGAAAGCTTGAAACATGATGACCTGCCTGTTTTTTTTCTAAACTGATGTAGACTTTGAAACCAGTTTTTTAGCCATCACAGCAAAATCTGGGTCGTTAATAATCTTTAAATTAAGCATTTACAAAATACTTGTGGGAGACACAGCAACTGGTTGGTTACAGTGAACCAGCATTACCATCGAAGCACAGGAAAGGGACATCTATTGGATACACATAACACCTACTGACCTGATGACCACAGTGAAGTGGTTTCCCTGCAGCTCTCCCAGCTTAAGAGGGTGATTTTTGTAGCAAAAATTCCCCACCTTGAGGTTCATGAGGCACTTGTTGAGGTGAGCCAACCTCTCCGCTGTGATCCTGAGAGGAAAAGACAAGGTTTCTTTAATTACATATCCTCTAAAACATGAAAATCCACCAGAGAGTATCCTAGTAACAGCAGAAACACCTCCAGGACTGACAAGATGCAGTATGTACCACCTATCATCATTCGCAGACAATTTGGAAACGGATGCGCAGTATTTAATGTAGCCATTGAAAGCTTTACACACTCACTTGAGCACTGCAATCTCCTGCACAGTGATGGCTCTCTTGTCCTTGGTTCCCATGTAGGAAAACATGTTGGGTCTGAGCCTAGAAAGACATCAAATATTGTGCAAATGATGGTCCTGAGCGACAATCATACGTCATGGGGAGAGTAAACTGTCAATCTGTCTTTTATCATCAAGCGAAGATATTTTTTTAAGGACTAAAGTCAGACCTGAGGAACTTCGAAAGCACATTGATGGCGTCCATCGTGTCCTTGTTCTCCTTGTACAGGACAAAGTGGCAGAAACTGCCACGTCTTTTGGGCCAGGAGTGTTTCCTTGGAGCTTTTATGGACACAGAAGAAAAGTTTGCATTGAAATACAGATAATGAATTATTATTGATATACACATATTAAAATACATTAAAAATATTCAAGTAAAAGCTCATAAGAGATTGAACTACCACGTGCTTACCTGTAAAGAGAACTACCTTGTGATCGTAAAAGAAATAACTTAAAAATTGTATATACAAAATCAAAAAAGCATTTTAGCAACCGACACCTAACTCCATCTGGGTTTTAACCTTTTCCTCTGCGCTGTGTGGAGAACAGGTTCTTACCTGCAGTAGCTTTGACCTCTATCCACCAGAGAGGAGCAATAGAAGGATAAAATAATGTTACTAAGAAAGAGATGTTGAAGGATCGTGTGGCGAGATGTCAGGGGTGAGCCCTCATGCGTGGGCCTGAGAGTGGTATAATGGCATTTAAATGGTTTATGCAATAAGTGTGCAGGGTTTGTCAAAGCACCACAAAACTGAACCTCCCCTTTCCTTTTTGTCTTTTAAAGTGTTCATTGTGACCAAAAAAAGAACAGTAATCCACTGAACAGCCATGAGCAAAAATTAGTTAGAAATATTGGCGCAGAATCATGCAGGTGTCTTGATCATGAACTACTGCATGCAACATATTTTACTGCGCTGGAGGCCACATGCACTGCAAGACATACGCTTGAAAAAAAAAAGTACACATGCAATAAGTCCTTTCTCTGATCATCTCACTGATTTACTGGACAAGAAGTGTGTTCAGACAGTTAAAGGCCAACATCTGGTTCTGCCTCCTCTCCACATACCTGCTAGAGCCTTCTTCCCAGCAACGTGGTAGGCCACGATGAACTTGCGCCCTTCTTTTTCTTCAGTCTTTGTCTCAAGACCAGGATAAAGAGTCTTGATGGTTTTGTGGACCAGCGTCCGCTTCTCCTTCGTGTCAATCACCACCTACAAATGTTAAAAGGAGGAGAAAGGACATCATGTACAACTCTTTTAAAGTGAGGTGATGAAAGGGGATCCAGGAAGTGTGAACTCGCCTCAATGAAGACATCGTCCTCTTTATTCTTGTAGAGCTGCAGCTTTTCAAGCTGCTTCTTCTGCTCTTCGGTCAGCACTTCAGCGTCCTCTGGCAGCGGTTGAGCTTCTGGTACTTCCTTCATTAGTTGAAACACAAAACAAGAGGGACATGATGTGACGTTTGCATCTACAAAGGTTTCCTTTATTATATGTTTGTTTTGCGAAGAGCGTCATCGTAGTTACAGCTATATTTTTTGTCAATGTGTATAAAGATTTTGAGACAATTCAAGTTTCATCTCTGACAATTATCTCTGGGTTAAAAAATAAATAAAAATACCACCACATTTTAAAGGCCTACTGGTACTCCCTTACAGTCAGCTTAAAGATCAAGCCAATTAATTGAATATATGACAATTATCTGTGTTTTTAAAAAAAATTAAATCCTATATCCCGTACCATCCTTATAGAGAAGTAACACCAGTGATTGACATTCACCCCAACATCTTACCTCGACCTCTGGAGGGACAGTGAGGTCATCTAAGTGCACAATCTTGCCTTGTTTGTTGATTTCATGCACCACGAAATCAGAATATCTGAGAACAAGCCGCAACAAATCATCCGTTAAACAATCATAACGGAAAGAAATGATGCAAACTTCTCAAGGACTTTGGAGGACGAACCTTTCCTTCAGGATTCCGGAGAAGCCCTCGTGGTCACTGACATACTTCAGGATGCCCACATCCAACTCAGTGAGGCCATGCTTCATCATATCAGCAAAGGTCTCACCCTCCTCCTCGTCCTCCTCTTCTTCATCACTGGATTTGCCCACGGGCTCATCCTCTTCACAGACGGGGACAGCGCCTCCATTCTTTTGATCCCCCTCAACTCTTAGTTTCTTCAACGGCGTGTCTTCCTCTTCATCCTCTGAACAGCCTCTCTTTTCACCGACTTGCAGAGGCTCAAACTCAGCCATCAGAGCAAAGCTGTGACAGCAGAGACAGAGAAACTGTGTTATAATTCACTTATGTTTTTTTTTAAAGGGACATTCCAAAAATGGTTCACATGAAATTAAGTTTTATTGTCACGTCATAGTATTAGTTATTTTTATCAATTTTATTGGGTGACAGTAGAGTAAAGTTGTGTGCCCAGTTGTATGTACATGCTGGACACACAACTGGGGACATTAATTGTTGTTTTTTTGGAGTTTGGCCCATATAAGAACTTTGACCAAGTTCGACTGATCTTAGTATCATAAAGATCACTTTTCTAAGGTTTCTGGAAACCTAATGCTCACCAGATTAGATTGTGCTTGCTACGGTTTAATGCCAACCGTTGTGGTGCAATGAATATGATTAAGTGTCAATCACACATTAAAACAGTAACTACGTAAACGCTGTAATTTAAAAAACAACAAAAAAGTGTATGTTTACCATCAAAGATCAAATTGTATACAACTCATATTTTGCTTAACCTGAAGTTAATTTAGTAACATGATGTTACCAAGACTCCTGCATCCTTAGCATCTTTCAAATAATTAGCGTTATTTGATTAGCATTATGTTACAAATAACATGTGATTTAATGTCCTTTTCATCACATCAAATTAACTAAACTACAGGCTTAAAACTCATAAAATCACAGCTCCAGTTGCATCTCGTATTGCAAGTCGGCCTACTTTGTGGGAGTTAACATTACCCAGATATTTCACTGAGTGGTATGATGCATCTTGTTGCACACAGCATCACTAGGAGGAACAACAGTGACATTAACGGCCTCCGAAAACGATGCTACCGAGTAAACTTACTGTTTGTGGAACCGAGGAGGGGAGAAGCAGACGTGGAACCGGAAAACACTTATCGTCTCAAACACTTACACTTTCTAGCGGACCCGAGGCACAGGCACTGGAAAGACACAAATTAACGTAAGGTAACGCTGACGTCCCCAAAGTTAGCAGATCCGCTAGCGCATTCGCACTTGTTTGCTAACATCGCTGGTTATAGTTCACGTTGCGAGCAGGACAAATGAGCTGGTGTAACTAAATACAGCGAAACGCGTTTCTGTTTGTAGCACAACAAAAGTCTGAATTAACATACCTGCGTTTGGTGAGATTCAGAAGAGCACGAACTGCGTTCAATGCCAGCTTTCCCCCGCACGTGTGTGTCTGTGTGTGTGTGTGTGTGTGCTTGGTTCCGGAAACAGATCCGAGCCTAGAGCCCGCCCACTGCAAACGTTTGGTCAAGGGACCTGTCAATCATGAAGGGAGCTCGAGCCTGGCTCAAGTTGTAGCGTTTCTGATTTGAAGGTAAACAAATTAAAAAACAAACAAATACTGACTTAATTAAAGTTAGCTAAAAAAAAAAAAAGGAGTAAGAAAGAAGAAACTCCATAGTAGAGAGTGGCCCATAGTAACCATATCTGGGCCCATAGTAACCAGGTCTCCAGATTTACGACTGATCATTGGCACAATTAGGAGACAAGTGTTTGGTCATGCAAATATAGTTTATGTTTCACATTTTTTACGTGTTTCTTTCGCTACTGTACAATAACAACAAATCCCTTCATCACCGGCGCCGTGGCTTAGTTGGTTAAAGCGCCTGTTTAGTAAACAGGAGATCCTGGGTTCGAATCCCAGCGGTGCCTTTTCGCTGTGAAGCCCTAAGCAATTTAATTATAGATTAGCTAAAAATTAATGAATTAAGAAAAACAAGTCAGAAGAAAGAATCTCAACAAACTCCATATTAGACATTGGCCCATAGTAACCACATTTGGGCCCATAGTTACCACATAAACAGATGTATTACTGATCATTGGCACAACTAAGAGACAAGTGTCAAGTCATGAAAATATAATTCATACTTCACGTATTTCTTTTGCTAGTCTACAATAACAACACACGAAGTTAACACCGGCGCCGTGGCTTAGTTGGTTAAAGCGCCTGTTTAGTAAACAGGAGATCCTGGGTTCGAATCCCAGCGCTGCCTTTTCCCCGTGAAGCCCTAATCGATTTTATTATAGGTTAAAAATAATGAATTAAAAAAAGGAGAAAGAAACTCCATAGCGAAGAGTGGCCCATAATAACCAGACATCGGCCCATAGTAACCACATTTACTACTGATCATTGGAACAATTAAAAGACAAGTGTTTGGTCATACAAATTTAATTCATGTTTCTCGTTTTTCTTTTGATACTCTCCAGTAGCAATGGACGAAGTCAACACCGGCGCCGTGGCTTAGTTGGTTAAAGCGCCTGTTTAGTAAACAGGAGATCCTGGGTTCGAATCCCAGCGGTGCCTTTTCGCTGTGAAGCCCTAAGCGACTGGTCTAACACCAACTATACTACTGAATAAACTTTAGTAAAGTCTGTGAAATAAATCCAAGTCAAAGCTTTGTTGACAATTCCTCAACGTGTACCAAACATATAGAGGATTTAAAAAAATGTTTCTCACTTGTCTAACATATAAAGGGAATACAGATAACTCTAACGCTCACAATCATGGTCACTTTGCGGGTGTTATGACGCACCAATGATCTGTACAGCTTTATTTACTATGCGCTGTAGGGCTTTTCCTGTTGAGTGTGGCCTCTCTGGAAGTCAACAACAATCTCTTTGGCCTTGCTGTTATTCAGAAGGACCATGTGGTCAGAAGGATGACTTCCTTCTTATAGTGGGTTTCATCATTCTTGGTGATGAGACCCACCAAAGTTGTGTCGTCTGCAAATTTTGACCATGTAATCTGTGCTGGAGGAAGTTGCTGGAGGAAGTTTTGCAGTTGTGTGTCAGCAAGGTGAAGAGCAGTGGACTGAGCACACATCCTTGAGGGGCCCCTGTACGTTTGATGCTGCTCGAGGTGTTGGTGCCGACACGTACTGCTTGTGGCCTCTCACGGAAGTCCAGCAGCCAGTTATGTTTTCAGTAATATGTGAATGTCTCTTATCAGAGCACCTTTGTATGTTTGCAGGGTTGACATAACAAAATGCATTGGAGTTACAACAATTGATAAGTCATCAACTAAAAATGTATCAACATCATTTTAATAATCAATAAGGCTATCAAGGTTATAAGGTCAGACAATATTTTCTGGTGAGGATTTCAGATAAGTTTCTTTAAAAACATATTGACACACATTGACAGAAATGCACAAAACACAGCTAACACTATAAATAGTAGAAGCAACATGAGCTTGCTGCCAAGTTATTACACTAATGGTACATATATATTTTGTAAAAATACATAGGTGAGGTGGAGTATATCAGATTCACTGCGGAACTAATGTACATTTGTTATGTAACCTGTCTATTGTGAGGTCTTCATCCAAAGCCTTTCTGGGCATGTTATTCCCTTATGAGAGACTCAACAGTAGAAGAATGACAGGAGACAGAGAGATGAGGAATGACATGCACTAAAACAACCAGAATATGTGAAGTGTAAGACATAATATCAGTAGAAGAAAAAAAACCATGTATAAACAAAATATTCAATATCGCAATATAGAGTGAAAAATGGCCAGTAACACTAAATGCCACTTTTAGCCTATTATATACATATATTACATTTAAATACACATCTTTGGACCATTACATGGTTTAATGCTCTGCCAGAAACTGTGGGGCACTGAAAAAATATCCTGCTGGTAAAGTTAACGTGAATAAATGTGTGCCTAGTCGTGCTGGTTCACCACGCAGGGCTGCACGCGACTCCCGCCAGAGGGAGCGCGTGCCATCTATAGAGGTTGGTGTGTGCGAGAGAGAGAGAGAGCGAGAGAGAGAGAGAGAGAGAGAGAGAGAGAGAGAGAGAGAGAGAGAATCCGGCTGCTGCCGCTGAGCTGCCCGCTCCGCTCCTTGCTGAGGGGAAGAGGAGGAAACATGAGCTCCAGGAAAGGTGCGTATCCCTCAGCCTCTAACTTGACCACGCTCCCGCTCTTCGGCTTGTAATACAACATCAAAGGCGGCGAAAGTTACGTGTGCAGCCAAGCCAACCGGGGCATGCTAAACGACGGTAAATGCCCCGTGCCAGCCAGATTCAAGAGCCTAATGATGTGTGTTTCTTCTCTCTCTCTCTTCCTCTCCCTCTCTCCCGCTCCACCACACTCCACACTCCCCACCTCCCCCCTCCGTCCATCCTACTCCCTTCCCCCGGGCTCGGACGTGGGTCGTGCCCCGTGGTTAAACGTTACCCCACCCCGGTAGTGATGGCCATCCAGGCCAGGAAAAGGAGGCCGAAGGGGAAGAAAGACAGAACGGGTCACCATCGTAGGTAAGCAGGGCGGCGGTCGCTCGGTGACTGTTCGACGTGTAGTGAGAGTGATGCGTTTGTTTGCCGGGGTTTGGTTGTGTTGGCAGCTGGTCCGTCTCCGCGTGACGCCGACGCTGCCGCCGACGCACCGGCGGCAGCGACTGTGCGCACATATGGCACAAGGCGTGTATATTTTCAGCACACATACACAGGGCTACTCCGGAGTGTGGGAAGTTGCCATTTACGTTACGGGAACGAGGTCCTCCACTTGACTCCCTCACGGCTGTTTCCAGCAACATTTGTACGCACAGTAGCCTAGGATCCGGAAGATGCATACCTTATGTTTTATTATTTTGAGCTTGGTTCCACTACTGATGGCCTCTTGATTGATTCATATTCTATTTTTTGGACTGGGGGTTGCAGAAAGAGGTGTGCCAGATGTGACAGCTCATTTCCTTGGCCCCTTCTGCAGCATGGATAAGGAGTAAAAACACCTCCCTTTATCGCCGAGCCTATTTAAGAATCTCCCACATGGTGTTTGATTATGTAACTTTTCTTGAATTTGTTGGAGCATTGTTACCTGCTGTGTGTGTGTGTGTGTGTGTGTGTGTGTGTGTGTGTGTGTGTGTGTGTGTGTGTGTGTGTGTGTGTGTGTGTGTGGTTTTTGTTAAGCAGTCATGCAGAGGGAGATGCACGGGATTTGCAGCCCCGGCGTGAGCGCACTGGAGTGTGTGCAGCGCAGTGGCTCTGTAAAGTGCATGCGAATTGGAGTGTGTGTGAGGGGGGGGGGGGGGGGCTACTTCATGGCACGACGCGATTGGAGCGACGTCACCGGCAGCCGGAGAGGGCATCAATTCGGTGATACCATCGGTGCCCCCCCTCCCTTTATCCCCCTCCTCCCCCCCTCGTGGCAGCTCGGTGTCTGCTGCTTGAATTCGCTGAAAATGAACATGGAGTTACGGCAGGCAGATGTGTGCAAAAACAAAAATCAATTCGTAAAGCCCGTGGTTGCTCAGAAAGGGGTGACGTGCTGTGGATGTGGCCTTTCGCCATGGGATATATACAGCAGGGCTTAACTCCATATAGGGATAAGGATTAAGCAAGACAGAGAAAATGAGAAATAAAATGACTGTTGACGCGAGGTTATTATTTTTTAAAGATATTCACAATGACATGTGGCTGCAGTTAGTGATTCTTTTCCATGTTAATTGCTCTGTTCTTGAGCAATATATTACATTCACAATTTGGTCTAAATGTGCAATTTATCATTTTGTAAAGAAGCTTACATTATTATTATTATTTTGCTTGTTGAAAGACTTAAACATGAATCGATTATCACAACTAATTGCAGCTTAATTTTCTGTCAATGGACTATTTGTCCCAGCTGTACAATGAAGCAAATCATGTAAGCTCCTTATCTAGCAGACGCTTATCCAGGTCTGGGTCACACAGTAGCATCTCTCTCTCTCTCTCTCTCTCTCTCTCTCTCTCTCTCTCTCTCTCTCTCTCTCTCTCTCTCTCTCTCTCTCCCTTCCCCTTCCTCCTGCTCACATATTCACTTTCAAAGAAACAAAGAAAGAAGTTCCTTTCTTAAGGATAGTGATCTGCTTTCATCCAGAGTCATGCCTGGCCTCTACTGAAGTTCTTCACACAGCTGGGGGGAAGCTTTGTGTTCAGAAACCACAACAAACACACATGTACACACACCCATACACAGTCCCAGACACACAAACACACAAACACACGCACACACAGACACATTTCCACCACAAATGTAGACGTTCCCGTTCATTGCAATGTGTTCCCAGGCTCACTCAATGCATTGCCACTTTACTTTGATCTTTTCAGCTGATACAACTTCCCATGTTTGAACTGATTTATTCAGACAAACACGCACATAAGTGCAGGCACAAACAAGGGATTCCAGAATAGGACTCCTTACCAACTGTGTGCCATTTTACCTAATCTCACTCAATCTGGCCAACAAAAGGGGTAGAAGAGAGCATCACGTACGCACATATGTGTTGTCAGTCATTCTCCTCCGAAAGTCCTCTACTCAAAGTAAAGTAAGGCAGAGTCATGCTGCGTGGGGCATGTGAGGTCAACAACACTTTGCACCAATCAGTGTAATGTCATTATTATAGACTTGTGGAATTACATGCAACAAAAGGGAACATCACAATTTGTGGTCGATGCCCTGAACTGGTACATGGTACCAGCGTATATACACACCAAAACAGTCCAAAGAGAATTCATCTGGTAAAATTTAAAACAGCTTTCATGATCAAAATATACATAAGTATTCAAACAGATTTGTTTGATTTAAGTCACAGAAGTGACGTTTAGACGTCCACTGCCCTTTCCAGAGATCAGTTCTCGTTGTTTAAAGCAGTGTGGCTCCTGGAGCATTTTTTTTCCTTTGATTTTGTGTGGATTTTGGTGATCCTCTCAGCAGCTGGACATTTTTTTGGTTTAAGTGGGTGACAACAATGTGATGGATTGTCAGAAAATTGGCTTCGGAATTTAAAGGTCCCTTACAGTATCAATGCTACTGACTTGCTGATCCCCTGACCTTTCATCTTACGCCAGCATCAGGTCAGAATATCAGTCCAATACTTTAAGTCAACGTCGTTCAGCCTCAGCTATACTTTGTGTATGTTAATGGTTAGCAAATGTTAGCATACACAAGCTAAACACGGATGGTGAACCAGGTAAATGCTACCTTTAATTATGAAATTGTTAGCTTTATCACTGTATTGCCAAAATTGTTGATCATTTAATTATTTAATTGGTTTGCCAAACCTGAAACCAAATCCAAAAACTGCACATTTAATAAGAAAATTACTATCACTGTAGGGCAATGTACAGTATTTGCAGATGCCCTCAAGTGATGACACCGTGACACTTATTTATTTGTTGACTCTGTTCTTTGGGGACGTCATGAGATGAGTCACCTTTTAAATTGTCACACGCAGGAACGATTAGCTACTGACAGGATGAATGTTGTTTCAGGAGTTTTTGCACTTTCGCTCTTTCACAGATTACAAAACAGGGTGACACATTTGTCTCTGGCGGTCTCTGCGTCATCTGTGAGGGATTGCATGCTAAGTGACAATTCAACTTGATGTTGAAGAGCTTCAGCACTAGATGAGAACTCACGTTGGAGAGCAACTGTATGGCGAGTTTGGAAGCAAGAAACTGATCTATTGGCCGTGCAGCTGCAAGTCTCTTCCTCAAAGCCTTTTTATTCCATCTTTTTTATCACATAAATTAAATGTGCAATGCCAGCAAAATTCAAAGTCATCAGTTGTGATGTGGAAGAGCAGTTGTGCTTTGGTGTTATTTTTGTTGGATCCCTTAACTAAAATAGATTAGCTAGATAGATTAGATAGCTTTGAACTTGGTTCTGACCCAAAAGAGAAGTTCATACTAAGTTCACTTTGCTACACTTTGTCTTTGTATCATCTAGTTGTTGTCCTTGTTGTCCTTTTGAAGTTTAGGCTATTGCTTGCACAGTGTAACCTGATCTTATCTCTTTATTCAATTAGCCGATTTGTTGTTCCTTTGGCCTGTCTTGCTGCTCTGGCTGTCTGGCTGCTGATCTCTCTCTCTCTTTCTCAGTGTGTGTGTCTGTGTGTGAGAGAGATATACTCCATAGGAGTTGAGGCATTGAAAGCTAACAGGTACTGCGCCAACTGAGATGTTGCGTTTGGTCCAACAGGTTGAGGAACTAATGCTAAAGATTTAGCATGGTTTAATTTAATAAAGGCAGACAGTGACTACATACTTTTTAATGTGGTTCTAAAATACAGATCATTTTCAGTATTGTTCAATCTGCTGATTGTTTTTAGTGGGTGTTATTTAACTAATACCAACAAAATGTGAACACTTTGCGAGTTGCTGCAGGAGCAACAGGGTTTGTTTAGTGACGGGTCACAGCTTTTACACCTTCGCATTTATTTTTCTCACTTAATCATCCCTCTCTTTATTGAGTTTAGGTCTGTCCCTTGAAATAAATGGACCGCCATGCCCTTTGCTGTTCATGTTTCCATAGAAACACTGCCTGTGGGACTTTAGTAGACAAGTAGCAATAACAGCAACAACAAGGATGCAGTAGTTCTGACACAGTAGCAAATGTATGTACACCTGCTTTTAAAATGACAACTATTGGTCCGGATACATACGACTGCAGGAGGTTACTGCCAGAGTTTTGACGAGCAACCCTGTCGTTGACCTTTGACCCGTCACAAGTTACCCATCGTTGCGTGTGCATCCTCGGGTGCGAGTCGACTAACTGTCTATCCTTGATGAGAGATCAAACGTCCGATCCCCATGGTTGAATTCAGATCGTAGACGATGACACCCCACTCACAGCAGGTTTCAAGTGGCCGAGGCTTTGATGGAAATTGCCTCCAAGATGAACTGGATCTGGATCAGCATACCCAAACAGATTGGGGTCGTGAGGGTGAAAGATATATAAAGCGACGCCAGTAAAATAGCGTTCATTAATCATAACTTTGCCAGCCAAAGCACAATGAGTCTAAATGCTAATATTTTTCTTGGGACATATATCTGTCAGCTCGCAATGCTATTCGTAGCACTACGGACCTCTCCGCATGAAATGAGCTGCTCTTTCCTGACTAATGTTCCCACACACTGCTCTGTAAACTGCATTGATTTTTGGTCTGCGTTTTGCCCGGCCCGTAGTCTTTAACTGAAGAGGAGGCAGCTGGCTGGAACACTGTGCAGAGACGAGACAGGCTTCATTCACTGAAGCTGGAGTCTGTCACGATTGACATCACATGTCAAAGTTTTGTGAATTCATGAAACTGAAGCAGGTATGATACATGACACGAGGTGACCTTTTGGGTGGCAGTAGCTCTCTTGGTCTGTGGGGATTTGTGGCTTAGACTGGAGCGTAGACTTGCAGCAAGAGGCGCCAGTTCGCCCCCTGGGCATTGCCGATGTGCCCTTGGACACGGCACAGGAACCCCAAACAACTGATCCCTGGATGCTGGACAGTAGTTGCTCACGGATGAGTTCAATTCGGATGATACATTTCACTGTGTGCTGTGCTGGGAGCTTGAGTGACAATAAAAGTGTATTTACTTTATATTTAGATTTGTTTACTTGGTGTAAATAATTATCATGTACACACTGTTGTACAACGTTATATACATTATTAATATGCAGGCTTGCCATATTTGTATTAGGTAACGGTAGTGGAGATAGAAGAGGGGGAACTAGGGAGAATGACCAGTACAATACAGAGTTATTAGTCGGTATCTTAATTAATTAGAGTCCATCTAAATTATTAATTTTTTTTGGTTATCTGAATGCATTTACTTGTGTTTAGTTCAATATTACAACTATACTTCAACATATTGGGATGTTTTATCCTTTGGATTAGAAGATTTATAACACTCCCAGACCTGTCTATTAGCTATGGCTATACATAGTTAATATGCTTAGTTTAGCACAAAGCCTGAACACAGGGGGAAACAGCTAGCCTATAACTTTCTGAAATAACAAAATCCACCTCCCACCATCTCCTCTGTGGTACACCGACAGCACACAACGGCCTGTAAAATCACAGATTGCCATTTTTCCAGTCCTTACTCTAAAGTAAGACAGCTTCATATTTAACTGACGGACCTGGAAGTATCAATATGACTTTGCAAGAAAGTGCATTTCTCAAAATGACAGACTCTGGGTTTTCCATTCCATTATTTAATTCCATTACGTTATCTTCCTTTTGCTCACGTGTATGATCAGCCTGCTATAGTGATTAATGATCCTTTATAGATTAGCAAGTGGTAAGCAAAAGGTTCCCCGTTAATGAATTGCATTGATTCCCCAGGGAGCTGTTGAGTCCAGCTCCTGTACGCTGGCCACTGATGAACACCGGTGGCCGGATCCCCCTTGTTTGAGGAGTAAGCCATGGTGGAGAAACAGTGATAGGCAGGCCAAAAGCTAGAGAGGTCGAGCAAAAGATAAAGAGCAAGAATAAGAGGGAGGAAGACTGAGAAGCTGAACAGGAGAGTTTGCATGTGTGAGCTTGTGTCTGGCAAACCAATAGCAACAGGAGTGCAAGGGATGGAGAGAGTGAGTAGAGAGAAGGGGAGAAAGGGAATTAGGGGATGGCACAGGGCCGCTAAAGGCAGGAAGCAATGTTAATTGGACCCACACAGACTGCTATATATGTCTAAGTTTGGTTTGTTTGTGTCCGTTTGTGTTTTCATTGCCATGGAGGAGCCATCCACACACTGTCTGTCATGTCAGGACTGTGAGGTGTAACTAATTGTATTTGAGCCTGCGGCGCTAAATTTTATAGTGACAGTGGAGCAGAATTAATTGCCATTTGATGCTGTGTTCACATAGCGTACTTTGGGTTTATCAAAGCTTTTTAAAAAACATTTTTAATGCTGAAAACAGCTGCCTGCTGCTGCTACTGCAAATGGAGCTGAAGTGATGAGAGCAGTGAGCCTGAACCGAGACAGAAAAGTTGCAGGCTGTAAAACCCCAAAGAATTTGCTTTAAAAATATTCTGAAATGCATACTGGAGCCGCCGCTGCTGTTTTTTCCCGACGAGCGACACTTTTCACAGTATACATCGCCGTTTAATCCATAAATCAGTGCAACTTTGGTCAGAAGGAAAGCTGTTTAATGCTGCATAGTAAACAATGTAGTTTGATTTTGATGATGTGTACACATTCGTAATAGCTGCATAGAAATGTGTTGTCCAAGTCTTGGAAATGTATTCCTGAATGTATTTTTCTTTAGTCCTACAGTGTGATAATACATAATAACCCAAACAAAACAGGTATTTGTGGACTCATACTGGCTGTGCCCCACACAGATCCCTTCATTGTTATACAAACTGAATTGTAATGTGATATTAGCTGCTTCCTCTGTGGTGTCTGAGTGGGAATGATTTCCTCCCTGTTGGCCACAGTGCCCGCATTATTGCTGGCTAATTTAATATACCGTAGAAGTAGGCCACTCCAGTAGGTGTTGGAGTAGGAACTCCTGAAGAAAAACTCCAAATTTAAGCTCACCTTTTCCAAAGCAATTAGCTAGGTGTGCTGGTTTTGTGAGTCATAGGGTGCCTCTGTCCGGACCTTAACAAGGCTAAAGTGGAGTGTTTTTCCCTTTTTTTTCTCTTTTTTTTAGCTCAAGACCTCAAGTCTGCCCGCACTATAGTCTGTTATATGAACAGCTCCTGAAAGCTACTCGTGGATTTTTCTTTTGGATTTTGCTCTCCTTTTGTTAAAGTAGATGTTTGTCTGACTCGGGGAGTTTGAGCTCTTTAAGGATTTTCCTCCTGCTTTCCCAGAACGCCGGCCAAGAAAACACAAGAGCCGAGCAAAGCTACCGAGTCGTTTGGACTGAATGAGCAGTCAGGACAAGAGTGAATTAAAAGACGAGGGTGTGGGGGGGGAGGAGGGTTCCCATGTTCACAGTGTGTGTGGTCCAAATAGGATTTGTTCAGTGAGGGACAAGGATTTGTTCCCCTCATGTAATGCGTCTGAAGTGCAGGCCAGTGGGTCATGATGGAAGGAGGAAGGGAAGACATTAATAGGGCATGTAATTCTGTGAGGGCAGGAGATCCTCACAGTCGGGAGGCTGAACATGATCAGTCGCTCTCCACTGCCACCTTCTGGTAAAGCTGCTTATGAAGCTGCATTTTTGATGGATGTTCTGTCCAGTTTTCTATTCATTTATGCACTTCTTTTACTGCAATCTTTCTCAGCTTTTAATGTGGCTTTACATGTCAACAGCAGTGTTGGCTAAAGTAAATTCTTTATTATATACCTTTATTCTGATAATATTTTAAACGTTTTCACACATTATGTAGACAAGACAGAAACTGAGGTGGTGTTGACAGCTTTATTTCCTCTTTTCCTCAACATAAGCCGCCTTTTGGGCGTTCTCTTTCTTAAAATGTAGTTTTATTAAATTGCAGAGCCAGCTGTTACACTCCACAATGCCCTACAGCACAGTTATTCTTTGATGAATTATCTGAGTTCATATTTACACTTCACCAAACTCATTACAGAATTGTATATGTGGGTTTTTTGAGTTATTCAGCACGGTCACAAATATGAGCTTGTTTTTTCCCTTCTCTCTGATATTGCCACAGGTGGAAAGGAAATGTAAATAAAACTAATTAGTAAATGAATTTCCGCCCACTGGAAATAACACCCCATGCATTTTGCATATCTGATCATTTTTGCTTAATCTTGTCTGTGTCATCACTTTCTGTGCACCTCTACTAAGCCTGATGCTGCAGATCACGTAAAGCAAGAGAAAAGAGCGAGAGTAACCTAGATTTTAAAAGATTGATGGAGCTTGAGCTTGTGGAAGACAATCTCAGAAAAAAAGAACAAAAAATGTTTTTGAAGAACATTACTAACCCTAGCTTTAATAAATAAATAATCCAGGTCATCCCATGGCTTCTCGGTGCTTGGCTAATAGCTTCTGCACAAAGTGAACTGCCACCAATGATTTAGAGTAATTGCCCCTTTTAAAAAATAGGAAAAGTTCAACGCAAACCCAAAAGCCTCATGGAACGTAGGTACAGTTTCAGTTAATTGTAGAGAGCCTTTTCTCATAATGAGTTACCAAGATGTTGCTCATGTCGTCAGTGTGGTTTGATGGATCAGAGAGGAGCACATTTAAACATTTCCCCCCTCATTTATTCACCGATAATCACAGATATCATGATGAATGCAGACACGCAGGTAAAGCAGGGGCAGGATCAATACTCATTTCCAAGGTGATGGATCGCTTGTGTCGGCTGTAATCACAGCTTCTCGTGTTTTTGCAGTCTGGCCACAAGGCATTTGTTTGTCTCCGTACCGCTTCAGCACAATAACCCAGATCTCTGGAGAGAGTGTGTATATGTGTGTGTGTGTCCTGCCCATTCCATGTATTCGCTCTATTCTATCAAGGCGGCTCCTGCCTTTGTAAACATTGAGTAATTGGCAATGCCGTGCAGTCTGGTGTCCTCGTTTAGCCCCGCATCGAAAACCTGGCTGTGAATTCTTGTAGTATTCTCGTACAGGACTCTGAAGCTTCTGGCAACGTAGTCATGGGAAGGAGGGACAATTTATAGTCTGGTTGAATAAGCAGATCGTCTAAATTATTAGGTATGGAAAAAAATACGGCTGAAACCAATGTTTTTTTTGGTTTTATTTTAGTCTAAGAAGACGTCTTTAAATGTTGCGTTTTGTCCGACGAATCGTCCAAAATCCAAAATAAATGAAATGTTCTATGAAAAGAAGCAACAAATCCTCATTGATATGCTGTAACTTGGGAATGTTTGTTCTTTTTGATGGATTATTCGGTTATCAAAACAGATTGAATTAATCAGTTTAACGCTTAAATCCTCAAGAAGTTTAGAAATCTACATTTCTCTTCATATTGAATTAGTTGTAAAGGGGTTGCAATGCTGTATTTCATGAAAATAAAATGAGAATAACCACCTCTGTGTTTACAACTTAACTAAAACTAATATTTAATGTGCACAACCAGCGGCTTACGGGTCTTTAGTTTTTAAAGTATCGACAAATTAGATTTTTGACCCGATGATGGTGGACTCTCAGTAGAGATATTTCAGTCTGGGTATGGCCAAAATCATCTATCCAATTATGTTGAGGCATATTTTCCAGTCTGCCTTTGAACTTGAAGGCTGTAATCTCACATTTCGCCCTCGACATTCACCACCAGTCTCGGTCTATTTCAGTCACATTACAGCAGTTCTTCTGCTAAGTGAATTATCATCACACTCATTGTGTTGACGTCACGCTCGCCGGTGACCGCGGGCCTGACTTCTCTCTTTCCGCATCCGGCTGGGCTGTTATCGCAGTCGTATGAAGGTGAACACACATGTGGGGCTTTTTTGTTGTCCCTTAGCTTGCAGCCTAGGACTATTTCCTATACTCAGCATGCTTCATGACATTAGGGGAAAAAAACCCTTTCATTTTCCTGTTAATCTTGATTTGGCCCCTCGAAGTCCTGCTTTCTTTACTTATCCTTGGTTTCCTGTACCAAGTGGACTGTGTAGGTTTAAGTCTCAGGAGTGTATTTCTTAGTCAGTCCATTAGAGGGTAGCCATGTCCCAGTTTGTAGTCTTGAGATGAAAGAAGTCTCTGTAGGTACTGTTCTTCCCCCTCAGGTTTGTGTCTGTGCTGGAAATGTCTGAATACTTTCATATTCAATCAGATTCTGGGTTCCTTCTATGATGAATACAATACTTGCTGTGTAATGTGAGTCAGTTAAGTGCAGACAAATATCCCATTTCACTTCTTTGGAATACTCTCATTTCATCTTTTACATTTTCACTTCTGTCAAAATAAATATTTGGAGAAGGGCCCACTGGTTTGGTGCTTTGTGGGTAGACGTCTCTCTCTGTAAGCAGAATTTCAAAGGTCACTGGTTTGATTGGAGCAGAAGCCAGTAAAACACCAAAAAACTCTTCCACAAGTCAAAATTCAATTGTATTTAATAGTAGTTTTGTGTCGGCCGGCAGATTTAATAGACTTGCAAGATAGTGAAACTCACATGCCATAGGAAATACAATCTAAATTTTGTCACCCGACTCTTTTGGGCGCTGCATCATTGTGATGGGCGTCTACTCACACCTTGTAACATCTTTATGAAACTGTCCTGCGGGCTCATCAGTACATACGCTGATCACCCAAAACACCTTCAGCAGTTAAGTGTTGCTCCTGGACCTGTCCTCCATTAGTTAAGTGAAAGTGCGTTAAAAAACAAGAAGTCGGCCATTTTGTGGGTGCGCTTGGTGTTAAACGCTGCGATGCAATTCTTGTCAGCCCGGTGAAGCGACTGGGGTGACAGTGCATGTACAGAGGGCAGAGGTTACTCATTCATCAATTAAACACACACCACTCTGCCACTCTGCTAATGAGCTCTCACACACTCGCACAAACACCGACACTGACACACACACAGACACACACGCACACAACCAGGTGCTATTGCTGGGTCATTATCAGTTTTAGCTTTTGCTAAACTGTACAAATTCTCTCTCTCGCTCTCTCTCTCTTGCTCTCTCACCACACACACACACACACACACACACACACACACACACACACACACACACACACACACACAAACTCACTCTAAGTTGCAAAGTGCACACATTCAAACATATTGCTATGAGTGCCTTCCCTGGGGTAATGAGGCACAGAAAGTGAAAGCTGCTTACCTGTGTATGTCTGGATGAATTACGAGCACTCAACACTGACCGGTAACTGTGCGTGTGTGTGTGTGTGTGTGTGTGTGTGTGTGTGTGTGTGTGTGTGTGTGTGTGTGCGTGTGTGTGTGGTCGGAAGGGTTATGGCTTTTTCCGCTTAACTGGAAGAAACTAGAGTGATGGGGAGTGATATGGAGAGAAAAAGTGGAATGATTCAAAGCTCAGAGTGAGACAGAAGCCCATAGCGAATGCACCCGTTTGGTATTACGACCCTTTAAGGAACAGCACAGGCGTAAATAATAACGTGACCTAGCTTCGTTTCTAAAGGCCCGGTCACCGCCATGGCTTACTGGGACACTGATATGAAATCAGTCTGGCAACTAAAACATGATCCATGAGACATGTCTGCACTTCTGAGCTTTTTCCCCACAAATCAGATGACCTAAAAATGTAATTTGTTGTTCTGCAATCACCAAGGAAACCAGTGTGAACTGTTAAAGGAGCACTCCGCTAATTTAATATTGCACTTTCATTAAGTCAGACTCCAACGAGTTAAAAGGAGGCCTATAGGAGAGAGGGTCGAGGTGAACACATTATACTGTTTCAACACGCTGAGTCGTCATTTTAATAAGTGAATTGACTTCAATGTGTAACATTGTGTCATGTGTCCCTTTAACGGTCATAAATGTAAAAATAAGTAGGTTTGAAGAGATTATAAAAAGAATGGTCGAAGCACTAAAGGCTGAGATGTCCTCACTTATAGTCTGAAGTATGTGTCAAGATCAAGAAACCTACACTTCCGTTCAGACAAGTCAAAAGTAGAGTATAAAATATGAACTGTTCATCTCATAAGGCAGTTACCTCCGACATTGACGCCTCCACAGACCAACAGTCTATATGGACATAGCGTCAGAGTCAATTCAACGTATTTTCATACCTTACAAGACAAGTTCTGCAATCAGCTGTCTTGAGTTGTTGACGCTGACAACACGCTTACGTTCATGTCTTAAATGTTCTGTTGAACTGAGGACATTCACACACTCAGTACAACTCCCTCTCATTCAGTGAATTGATCTCAAATCAATGGAGTGAACCTTTTAAGAGGTCAGTTCTGCTGACTGGGAAGGAAAAGATACTTGATGTATAGTCCGATAGTACTACCAGGTCTAACAATGTGTACATCCTTGACCTGTATATTTATTCACACCCTCTTTGCCATGCTCATATTAACTATGTATGTTTGTGTGTACATACATAGATCCAGTATCCACGGGCTTTGTCGGGCAGTCTGAATTGAGTCCCAAAGGCGAGTGGGCTCCATATGGAAGTCTGTAGCAAAGAAAATTAGCTGCTCCAAGGTAGACCCGAGGCTATCAGTATGTCAATCAATCTGGACATACATGTGCAGACACACACGCACACACACACATACACACACACACACACGATTCAAGATCAACCCCTTTGTGTGTGTCATTGTGTGTCTCTCCACTTGAGGGCAGTGTTTTCTCTGCAGACGGTAACAACAAGGCTGCTGACACAAAGAGCAGCGTCACTGTTAAAGTGGAGGCATCTTCTTACCCGTCTGGGTTAACACACACACACACACACACACACACACACACACAGTCCATTGTGTATGCATTTGTTCTTCTTGTGTGTGTGATTGTGCTTTGCTGTGATTTCTGTCTGCCGCTCCATTTGTGTGCTTGAGTGTACTGTTTGTCCTAGAGCAATTTGCAATGGGACCTGTGTGTGTGTGCACGCATGTGCGTGTGTGTGTGTATTTGCACGCATAAACCCCTTCTCTCTCCCCAGCATCCACCAGGCAGTGAGGAGAAGTAGGCCGCTTAAAGATAGCTCCCGGCAGCCTCAATACCGGCTCCCAAAATATATCTGCTCATGAGAGTCATCAACGCTCTCCCTCCCCCATCTTTCTTATTCTTCTTTTGCTCCGTCTCCTTGTGAAAATAGAACAAGAATCAGCCTTTGAATTTGCAAATTGATACCCTCGGTGAGTCGATGTATGTCTATGTGTGTGCAACTGTAAGCGTGCGTGTGTGTGTGTGTGTGCATGTCGGCGTTCCTCTTTATGTCAATGAGTGTTTTCCAATTTTAGGGATCTTAAACTTTAACTCCATGAAGTGGTGACATCAAGATCACAGCATCACATCCAAATTAGGGCGGTGCATTGAGGAGCTTTGTCACCGAAGACAAACTGACCTAGTGGAGAAAGTGCTTCTCAGGAAATAAATGGGCATCGCAATCATGTTGGGCTCATCAAATGTCCAGTTTTGTCCACAAACCCTCCCAAAATACTCCATTTGGATTGATATAAAAAAGCAGTAACACTCCAGTAGCCGGGACCCCAATTTTTTTGTAAAAACATAAATGATGCATTCATTTTTTTTTTTAAATGAATTAAACTGTTGACGATGCATTTTCTGTGAAACTAGCTAAAGGATGACTTGTTTTAGCACTAATTTAAATGGTAGCGCGGATGCCTTCTGTGGTTTTCTTACATCATCCAATACGTCAGATACAATGCTGAGAGATAACCTTCGGCCCTCCTCCCACACCTCCTGTCACCCCAAAAAAATGGTTAGGGGAAATAAATAAATAAATGAAAGTGGAGTGTGACCTTTCATATTAGCTCAATATTCCCTTTTGCTGCCTGGATGAGTGTGTACTTTACCCCCCATTGGCCCACATCCACAGAGAATGAGGACAATAGTTTGGCTCAGAGACATGTGCGCCTAATGTAGTCCTTTTATGTAGGAAAGTGGAACTGTATGGAGATCGGAGAGAAAGGGGATCATTGTGTTCCTTTTTTCCTTCTGTCTCTGTCTCCTAGGCATGTCTCCTACATCTGTGTTTATACTATTACCGTGAAAATGTATTTCTATAAAAGCAATAGCCGTAATACACCGATGTACGGGTTAGTAACAACTCAATTTGACTGTATTATGATTATCATTTGAATTGTTGCTGCCAAAATGAATCATTTCAACCCAATTTTATATGAAATACTGTGTGTTCAGGATACATTAATTGGCAATTTTTCATGTTCAGACTTTTCACGAGGTCAATACAAATGATTGCGCTCCGTGCATGCCACCAAAAATTAAAGGCAGCGGAAAATTGTTGTTTATTGTTGTGTGACAGTATAAATAACCGAGTTATGCCATTTTCCACCAGGACAATGTCCCGGAGCAAACGTCATTATTTTGTTTCTTCTCTTGTGTACATCGGCATCTAACATTTTCGGAAATCAAACCAATGGCGAATAGAAGGAGATGAATGGAAATTGAGGAGCTAGGTTTGAAAATGAATAAAGGTTTGGCAGCCTCTGGAGAACATGAATGTCTGTAGAAAATTGTATTAGCAATCCATCCAACAGTCGTTGAGATATTTCATTCTGGACAAAAGTCGT